>NC_081415.1:227550068-227630068 GCF_030272615.1 Cryptomeria japonica | reverse complement strand
CCTAGTGTGTATAGGTCCACACAATTCAATCTCCTCAACTTGGTGTATGAGATAGTGTTCTTGTGCATTGAAAAAAATTGGAGGTAGACACTTTTACATTTCACACATTAAATGAGGAATTTTTCTCTTCCAATATTTTATATCGTCTTTATGGATTTCTTTGCATGAAAACCACCTACAAGGTATTCAAGACGCAAAAAAATATATTACATAACAAGTAAAACAAATTGCAAATATAATATCTATACAACAAACTAAACAAATATCACTACTTACCTCATGTATTTTCCAATATCATATATGACTTGCTTGACATTATTGTCGAAGTCGTCTAGGAGAGATACAGGTAGAATGTACTGCAATAATTATAAAATTATCTTTTCATTTTTTTGTAACATAATGAAAAGTACACGTATGCGAGGTACTTAAATACATACTAAAAACATAAGAACATGAGTTACCTTAATGAAGGTATGCCAATCATGTGTTTTCATCCCTGGCCCGAATTCACTTTTCTTTGATATGAGATTGTTTATGTTTGCAGCAAATCCTGTGGGAAATCAAATTTTTTGTATGACTTCTTTTATAGCATTGCTTTGCTGGTCCGTTAATAACCAAGGAAGCTCACTTATATTAATTTGGTCTCCATGGCTATTTGATTGAATGAAATTTATCATTGCATGATTGGAATCTTGAATGTCACTACATATTTTGACAATTTTTTCTTTGTCACGCCTTCCATCCAATAGTTTCCATACTGTCTCTGTTATATTCTTTACAATATGCATACTATCAAACAAATGAACAATTTGTAACTTCTCGTAGTAGGGAAACCTACTAAATTGTCGAGGATAACTTTTTATTCCCTTAGGAAGGTGGTCATTTATGCCTTCATGACCTTCATGATCATCAATCACATCATCAGTAAACAAAACAAAATAGAAAAGATGTTTTATGACAAACCAATAGATAGAATGGCATTACCTTGACGATTAATTCTATTATATTCCAACTTCCACATGTGAGGTGTCATTCTTCATGGCTTTGATGTATTCTCTTCTTTCCCATTGAAAAGATGTTTTTCAGTATTTTGATACTTATGCTATTTGCGGAGAAAGTGCCTATACTCATCAAACACCTACTTTCGTAAACTTTTTGAATGATGAGATTTCATCTTTAAACACAAACAAGACATGCAAATTTTCCCTTTGTTTGAAGACCTATAAGATAATGTATAATTGGATTAAATATGATAATTTTTTGAATTATAATGTTCATGCACAACTTAAACACTATAACATACCACAAAAATGTGTTAGCCTTGAGGCATCGTGTATTGTCCATAGAAGCATCGCATGGAATTGAAATTGTCTTTGTCCTATTGGTCTAGAGACATCATACATAGTGACACCATTCCATAACTCTAGCAACTCATTGATAATAGGTTCGATATATACATTCATATCTTTAACTTGGTACTTACCTAATCGAATGAACAAAAACATTACATAATTATTATGACCATTTTACTGCAATATTTATAATTAAATTTAGATGACTATATTTAAATGATAAAATACCTAGAACAATCATTGCCAACATTATGTGCTCCCTCTTTATTGTCATCCATGGAGGAATGTTATTGTTTATAACCAAAATAGGCCACACTGAGTAAACAGATCTCATCTCTCCAAATGGATTGACACCGTCCACTGCCAATGAAAGCCTGAGATAAAGAGGTTCTTCTTTAAAGTGTGGCCACTTTTCCTCTATGTCCATAAATGCTGAACCATCCGTAGGCATTCAAATAATGTCATCTTGACTTCTATTGCATGCATGACAATCCATAAATTGTGCCAAGCTAGTGCACTTGAATAATCATTTCATACATGGAATAATGTGAATATACCAAAGAACCTTGTGAGGAACCTTTTTTGTTATTTGATCTGTTCGATATCTACTTATATGACATTTAGGGCATTCAGTTTGAAATTCATGTTGTTTGTGATATATAATATGATCATTGGGACAAGCATCTATTGCTTGATACTCCATTCCAATATCTGTCATAATGACAGATAATTCTTAGTAGGAGCGAGGTAGAATATTTGATGGTGGTAACAAAAACTCACCTATCAATCTATAGTGAAAAAATATAATTTGTTATAATAAAGAATATTAATGGTACAACACAATTTACAGTTTATTATGACATACATGACATGCCTTAACATACGTGACATTGTTATGTTGGATAAACCATTCATAACCTTCAAGTTCATCAACAACAATACAATGGAGAGAAGGGTTGCCTGTGAGCCTTCGTAAAGGGCCTCAGATGCCTTCTCAAGTAGAGGAACATCATGAAAAACATCAAGGTCATCTTCATCATCATGATCAGTTGCGCGAGTACTAAATGAGTCATGGATCAATGTATTTGTACCATCATCTTCAATTGTGTTTTCTTGCTCATGATCGTCATCTTCCATGGGATCATTATCTTCAGCTTCGATATTCACACCTCCATGTTCGTCCACTTCAAAAACCATATTCTCAGGGTTGTGTTGATCCATACCATGTGCTCCAAGGTGCTCAACCTATATAAAATTGATAAACCTAAATAAACCGTGATCATGATCTCATCATCATGTGATTTATTATGTATATAAATTATCAAAACGATATAATGAAAAAATTACCAGTGGATGATAATCATGTCCACCTTCAATGTGACCATGCAGCCTACAATGTTTCTTCGTTGTTTTGATTAGAAGTCTTCTATTATTTAACCCCTTACAAATTTTGCATGGACAATAACATTTTCCATCACCTTTTCTTTTCAAGTTAGACCACAATCTAGCAATTATCTCCTTATTTTGTTGTTTGTTGATATTGTTTGACATGGTCTTTCTTCATAGGCAAGAAAATAGAAATTATCATCATTGAACAAAGAATCTTATTGAATTTAGATTTCTAGTTTGGTTATTTTGCATATAAGCTCGCCCAAATATTTTACAGTTATTTTTCATCAAGATTCCCTTAGGAGCTGGTAGATCCTGCTTCCATACTTTAATTCTGTTTTCTCAAAGGACAATCCTAAAAATCCATGCATTGCAAATAACTTTTTACACCTTTGTTGGTTGTGGTGGCATTATAGAGAGTTTACATCAATAAATGAAGAACATGCCAATGCTTTTAATGCAGCAGTAGAAGTCTATCTCTTATTCAATATCTCTAGTGAAACCCCCATGATCTTTTGTTGGAGTAGAATTTGTTATATTCTAGAAAGGGTCTTGTCCTTTGTTGATGTGATATTAATCTACCTCAAGAAATAACTGTTCTTTTCTCCAACAAGAAGTGGAACTAAATGAAGATCTAGCACCATGAAATGAATCCTCAAAAGGATTACTATTGTTAGTTTTGGTAGATAATGATCTGGGTAAAATACTAATGTGGCTTTAGGAAACATTATGCACTAGCTTAGCATACTCTAACAACTTTGGTGCGACATGCTACATCCAATTAAGTCTCTGTCGGTATCTCTATTGTGTTTATGGATTGGGATTCAATGTACTCTTTTTATACACAGATTTTACTTTCAACTAAGGACGTTTGTATGTACTTACTTGTCTTTCGATTGTATTCCTATTTCAAGAATTTCTTCTATCAACAAATCATTTGTTGTAAGTTGTACAAGTGGAAGCTTGAACATGCCTTCCATGCTAGCCTTGTTGATACGTTCAACACCATCTTGTGCAACAAATCTTTAGAACTCCACTATTTCATTGAGGAGTGAGTAGTAGGGACAATCTAGGACACTTACAGAGGTTTTGCAAGAGAGATAAATAGACCTAAATATTATGGCTTAATGATGATCAATAGGTAAACAGATAAGAAAATCTCAATATCAAAATGACTTTCTCAATTGTCTTTACTAGAAATGGATAGATTTGCTAATAATGGCTTTATGATTGTATGTCAACTTTAGACTCAATCCAAGAAGAGCTAGAAATAATATGCGTTATCTAGATTTATGATCTCTATAATATACAATCCCATAATTATGTTTCCACACATCTATACCACAACACAAACATCATGCTAGTGTTCATCCATAGAAATTGATATCCTAATTATAGAATGTGAAATATGCACATAACTATGAATAAAGATTAAGCAAAACAAAGAAAGATGCTTATTGCAAACATAAATGACTAATGGACAAGAATTGAATTCATTGTAGATAGTTTTGAATATCAAATTCACTTATTTGTGTGCATTTACTAACTCATGTACTTGTGGCCAACCATTTATCTCTTTCATAAATTAAACACTTATTAATAACATTAAATGGCTAAGTAATTATGTTTTAGTTGAAATTGAAAATAAAATATTTTATTTCAGGACAACTCACACTATTCCCTATCATATTTTAGACTCTCAGTTTTGTTAGTAGTGGTTTGATGTCTTTGGAGCTGACCATTGCATTTCTTTAGTTACATTTGCCAGCGTACTCCCAACCTGTGCCAAAATGGGAGCTTTGGAACAGGGTATGGACATCTATCAAAGCATAAAAGATAGAGGAATTTTGTTAGATGTAGTTGCAACTACACAAAATGGATTTGTTGAGAAGGATTTAGAAACTTTCAAGCAAATGCAATTGGTAGGTGTAAAGCCAAATTCCATGACCATTGCTACTATCCTCCCTGCTTGTGCCAAAATGGGAGATTTGGAAACAAGGTATGGACATTCATCGAAGCATAAAGGATAGAGAAATTTTGTCAGATGTTGTAGTTGTAACTGCCTTGGTAGACAAGTATGCAAAATGTGGAAGCATAGACAAGGCACGTGAACTATTTGATAGAATGCCTGAAAGAAATGTTGTCTCATGGACTGGAATGATTGTTGGAAATGTACAAAATGGATTTGTTGAAAAGGCTTTAGACACTTTCAAGCAAAATAAATTGGAAGGCATAAAGCCAAATTCCACAACCTTTGCCAGCATCCTCCCTGCCTGTCTAAAAATGGGAGCTTTGGAATAGGGTATGGACATCCATCAAAGCATAATGGATAAAGGAATTTTGTTAGGTGTTGTACTTGCAAATCCCCTGCTTGACATGAATGCAAAATGTGGAAACATGGACAAGGATCGTGAATTGTTTGATACGATGCCGCAAAGAGATGTGATCTCATGTGAACAATCAACACGCGCGTATACGGGAGGAAGGGATTGCTGCTAGAAAATTGAACGCTCACTCCTCAATCATAGTTCTATGGTTTTATGAGATTAAACTAGGACAATTAACCACCACATGTATATTTTTTGGAACATGAAATTAAAAACTAGGGCAATTTGAATCTACCTCCTACACGGGATTGCCTTTGACATGGGTTTGATGTTCTTGGGGGTTGAATTCACCACAGACGCCTATGCAAGATTGCAATTCACAAATGAATTCCCCGCCTCTTTTTTTATTTTGTAATGGCCGCTATCATCAGAATTACGATGAACTCGAGCACTTTTTTGAAAAAAAGAAAATTCTCATTGCTAATGCCTTCTTTGTCGAAACCAAATGGGAAATTTCCTTCGGAATTACGATAGATGGCGGCATTTTTCAAAAAAAATCAAATTTGGCCACAATATACCTTCTCTGTCAGAAACCTCAGTCGATAATCTAGTCCAAATGTATTAGTGACACCTATTCCTCAGAGTAACATCAAAAATATGAACAATTAGTGTGGAATTTTCCATTTATGCTGAGATTTTGGTTATGTAGAACATCTTTTTCTCATACTAACATGGAAAATGTGAAGCATTACTGTGAAAATTTCCATTTTACACTGAGATATATATTGCTGCAAGAATTTATCCAACTTAATTCATTTATGCCTATAGGACAAAAAATATGAACTTTATGGAAATTCTCTTCAAACCAATTTTTCTAAAGCCATAGGTCATCTTACATTTCTTTATGCTCAACTTTGGATGGATCTCTTTAAAAGCAAATTTAATGGTTTTTTCCTTTTCTTTTTGGACTGTAATTTTAAGATAAAAAGGGAAAAGTTACAACATAGGCATCATGAATTTGTGCTACATCCACCTAGAAGAAAGAAAGATGTAGATTTTGGTGCATATGCAGATGAACTTGTCATTTAGGAGATTTACCAACTTAACCTTGGTTTTCCCTACCATACTTAAAGGTGATCCAAGAAACTGGATCTGAAAGATTCTTGAATCAAACATAGACATGCCAATGATTCATTATCTTATGGTGCAATGCTAAAAATATTGGATATTAAATCAATTCATGTGGGTATTAAATTAACAAATGCTATCACAATCATTGGAACATGCTCAACCAGTGAATATTTTCTCTTATTTCCTTAAGTTTGATATGTAAATCAGTTTATATTTTCAATATATGAATGCAAAATATTTGTAACAAAAAGCTTCTTCTCACTGCCATTTTTAGTTCTGCTACCTTTTCTCTCTAATTAATTTTGTATTCTCCTCTACCTCTGTCCATCAATAATTCCAACACAAAAATTCCAATGGGAGACATAACCAATAAATAATCTAGTGTGAGGCATCATGTAATTCAGGTGGGCATTCTCACCAAATATAGTTTATTGACTAATTATGAAGGTACTTTGAAAGTAGAAAATCTAAACTGTTTTATGAAACAAGGTTGAATAAAAGTGTGACTTTTTTTCAAGATCTACTATAAAATTCTCATGGTTGGGTGTGGATGTTACTACATTGTGGTTACTCTTGGTATCATAACTATCATGGTTGGGTGTGGATGTTACTACATTGTGGTTACTCTTGGTATCATAACTAATTTGGTCCTACAGATATTACAAAAATCTATTTCATTTCATTTAGCCATGTTGATGTCATGTGCTAAGATGGCATTGAAGTAACTACCCACATGTTATGAATTTTTTTTGTGTTGATGACTCATTTGTATGTTGCATCACAGTTTGACTCCATGTACCCCTTATCTACTTTCATAGTGACACTTAAAAGCATCTAACAACAACAACTCCGTGGACCCATCATCAAATACACACTATGATAATCAAGCTTTAATTTGAGGCATGTGAAGAGAGTTAAATTTGCATGATAAACCTATATGTGAATTAAGACTATAAATTGTATTAATACTTACATATTAGTATGAATAATTGAATCATTGACAAAATAAAACATATTATAAAAGAGTTTTACATCAATTGAGATGAACCAAAATAAATAACTTATAACAGAGTTTCAAGAGAAGTGTCAAAAAAAAACAAGTGCTTGTAAAATAAATTCATTACATTGGCCACAAAGGATATGAAAGAATTAGATGGTGCAAAGCCATAAAAAGTACCCAAGTTTATTAAAAATGAAGTGGTCACAAGGACCTTTTTAGCAATACTTTAGAGAAATAGAAATTTGGTTAGACATGGTACATCACCATTCAATATGCAATTTGAACTATGGGTAAATATACACATTTAATCAAAATATGTTTTGATAAAAATAACATCTTGTCCAGTTTGTTGATCCCATTCACAAGTTTTCCATGCTATAATAAGATTGTCAAGAATAAAACTTCCAACAATAAAACCATTTTGCTTAGTTCTAAAAATTCCTTGCATAATAGACTTAATCTGTATGGCCAAAGCCTTAGCAATGATTTTATAAGAAGTATTAAGAAGAGTAATAGGCCACCAACTAGAAATAGTATCCTCTCTTTTTCTTTTGGTGAGAAGATTGATTATGCCACCATTAATAATAGATCCTAAAGATCCTTTCTTAAAGACCTCTAAGTATAAGCAGTAAAATGCATCCTTAATATGCTACCACATAGTCTGGTAGAATTTGATAGGAAGCCCATCGTTGCGTGGACTTTTTCTAGGGGCAACAGAGAAGAGAGCATTTTCTATCTCCTCCAAAGAAAGGATTCTATCTAGATAATGGTTGTATTTAGGATCTATTTTTTTAGGAATATAATCCTTACCCATGTCTTCAAGGGTTTGTTGAATGTCTTGCCATTGATAATCCTTGAAAAAAATTTCAGAAAAGAATTTGAAAAGCTGACAAATATCTGAAGGATCATGGTGAAGAACATCAAATTCATCTCTAATAGAACCAATGTTTTTCTTCTTGTGTTTATAATTTAGATAATTAAAAAAGAACTTGGTGCCCCTATTTCCTTCTTTTATCCAATGTAGCCTAGCCTTGAATTTAGCCCCTTGTCCTTTGTAACAACCAATTTTGCATAGATGAGCTTCAATAATTGCAAAGGAAGTTTGAATCCTACTATTATTAGGATCTTCATTGAGGAGTTTCTTTTCATGAACAAGTTTGCCTTGAAGAGATTTTTCCTTTTGTTTATCTTGTCGAGCCATTTGTTTACCAAATGAGCATAAGAAAGAGGTTCATTGAAAAATTGCAGCGCACCACCAATTAATCCATGAACCTTATTTGTGTGGCTTAGGAAGAGAATTCCAAATCTCCTCAAGGGAAGCTAAACAAATAGGGTTTTTTAAGTGGGAAACATTGAGCTTGGAGGGGAGAGAATTTTCAATATTAAGATTTGGAGACAAGATAATGTTGCAAACAATAGGGTAATGATCAGATAGGGTAGTAGAGAAGTCCACATTAACACACAAACCCAATTGATCATAAACCAATGACAATGTAGGAGAGATATAAAATCTATCCAATCAGCTTAGTTTTCTATCACCTCCCATTTTGCAATTAGACCAAGTATACCAATTATTGGATGGTTAGAGAGTTTATCATGAATAGGATCAATTACTCTAAATGAATTTTGGCAAAATAGCCAACCATTAAATTCATCCTTGCTAAGATTTTAATTTTTTGACCAGCTGCAATCTTGAGAATGCTCAACCATGTTAAAGTCACCCCCAAGAACCCAATCAACAATTGGTAAATTATTGAATGATGTGCCGACAAAACCAACAGAACAAAGAAATGGTGATCCTTGATGATGTGCCGATCTCTAGCTTTGCTCCTCATTCCTCCAGATGAAGAACAAGATAGACCACCAACAAGTTGGAAATGAAGACTAAAGACACCCATCAGAAGTAGGACAACAAAGACCTAAGAGAAGCTGCTAAGGCTATGATAATGCGGGTTAAGGACATGGAAGAGTCTATAAAATTTTTCTCTGAATGTAATTCTGGTCTTTGGTTGCTAGTCTCTCACTGACTTTTTGCTGTCTTTTTCATTTGTTGTTGTTTTCTCTGCTGGTCTTTTGCATCTTTTCTTTCTATGCCCTGTTTTCTCTAGTTTCTTTCATGCTTATCTTCTCATTATGTAAGTGGGTTTCAGGTCCCTTAAAACCTTATTTTCCTTAATAAAAAACAATTGGTAAATTATTGGACATCCAATTCCAAAGTTATGTTCAAGCTTTAGTACAATTGGGGGCATAAATAGAACAAAATCCAATGAGTTGTCCATTAATAAAGGTGAGGACCCAAACACAACAATGAGAATGGTCCTCACCCTCATCAATGACATATTTAGAGATCCATGGTGCAACCCCTATAACACCACCACCTTTACCATCGGTATAAGAGGTATGAAAAATGGTAGCATCTCTCCAAACATTGCATAAAGAAACTTCAAGTCTTAGGCTACTAAGGTTAAATTCATATAGAAAGATAACATCTGGCTTCCATTTCATAACAACCTCTTTAAATTGAAATTTGTGGTGAGGGAGTGAAATTCCTTTGACATTCCAAGCCTATAGTTCATAATGAGGAGTGAAAGAAGCATCCTTTTGAGTCAACACATTGAACTTATTGTCAAGATTGAGATCACTATATTTAAGGCTAGTGGAGGAGGGACTAGACCTATGATGAGAAGAAGGAGGAGAAATGGCATCACCCATGGATTCAATATCCCTTTTAACAGAGGAAGGGGATCTAGATCTAGGATGAGAAGGGGAAGAAGAATCATGAGGTTGAGGAGAAGAATAGTGAGAGGGGAAGATAGACTCAATGACAGGGGGATTGGGAAAGGGGGGGAAAAGGAGAGGAGGTAGAGATGAAGGTTGAGGAGAAGGACAAGGAGAAGGAGTGGAAGGTTCTTTCTACTTCTTGATCAATCTCCACCCATCTGACATGAAGACATATTTTAAAAAGGAAGATTGAGGAGATGAATTGGGTGAAGAAGGAAGAGGAGATTGGAAAGAAGTAAGGGGAGGAGTAGCAGGCTGAACAATGGATGAAGAAACATTCAAAGGGGGTCAAACTGACCTATTCTTTCTGATAGGGCATTCACGAATCAAATGACCTTCTTTCTTGTAGTAAAAACATGCATTGAGTTTGTTTAGATAGACAATTGGTTGATCAATTTCAAAACCTAGTCCAAATAATTTTATATTTTCTGGTAAAGCTTTAGTCAAGTCTATTTCTACATAGGCCCTTGGATGCACCTACAAACTTGCACCAAACAACACATCATGATTGGGCCACAATGTTTTTAAAAAATGGCCTGAAAGCTAAGTTGAGATAAGGCATCTCTACCCACATGAGATAATGAGAGCGAGAAGGCCGTTTAGGGTGGAAATTAAAGTGCCAGGCTTGTAAGTAATATATTTGTCCACAAATGATACAAGTACCATATTGTAAAACTAACTGGGCATGGTCTAAATATTTAAACATACATGAATAGTATCCCTTTCCAAGACCTCATACAAATTCAATCTCCCATCCCCAATTCTCCTAATTCACCTGAGCCCATTTATAAAACTCAGATTCACCAAGAATGCCCTTTAAAAAAAAAAAGATAATAGTACGATTTTGATGCTAAAAAATGACATCTACAATATCATCAGGGAACTACATTTCTAGGGTTTTACCAGTATTGAAGGGCGACTGATCTTCTGGCATCATTTCTTTGGCTCCATCACCCATTTCAACTTCATTCTTTTTAGAGTCAGTTTGAACTACATCACCATTAACAACTTTAGCATTATTTTCTTCATCTTTTTCATCCGCCTCTAAAATGGAGGGCTCCCCAGCTTGTCTAGCCACTGATTTTAGATGCATGGTGGTGCTAGGGTTTGAGGAGAATGCTCCAGAAGGTCAATGTGCTTTGTTCACTAGGGATCCTGTAATTGCAGAGCCTTGTCACTTTCATTGTCAGTTTAGGGATGTTATATGTCACTTATTTACATTTATGTTTAGATCTTTATTAAAAATATTTTTTGGAGGGAAAGTGTTTTTTTTACTTGTTTTTATCACTACACATAGTATAGAAGATAATGGTGTTATATTCATGAGACCATCATATTTTGAAGCTTAAATTTTTAAGTTGCACTCCACTACAAAATTCATGGGACTAGCAGCCTTAAGATTTTCTCAAAAATTCTCAACAAGTATAGCTCTATTTTTTAGGCAGCCCCCCTCCATGGGACCCCAACCTTAAGTTGGGTCTCTTGGGGGGGGTTGAAGGATCTAATTTTAAGGAGTGGGAGGTCCCATGAAGTAAAAAAAATAAAATCATACAATATTAATTGGAATCCTTTCTTGAAAAATAGCAGCCCCTACTTTTTAGGGCTGCAAGTTTAAGTTGGTGGAAAAGGTGGGGGCCTAGAAATTTCCCCACTAGCTTAGGCTTTTTTCTCCACTTGTTAAGCTCTACAAAATTCATGGGACCAACCACTCAAAATAATCCTAAAAAATCTCAACAACTAATTTTTTTTAGGAAGCCCAACTCCATGAGACCCCAACCTTAACATTTACTTGAGAACTATTTTGTTTTAATAATTTCATTTTTTAGCTTCCAAGAGTTCATTAATATTTTGTTTCAACAATTGTGATGCATTCTTTAACAATCACCTCATTACATCCACCACCTTGTTTCTAGTGTAGGTTAGTCTTTAGTTCAATTTTAAAAAACAAATAGTGGTATAATGAGAATATGACATAGGCTATTATATGCACTTTATATGCATTCCTCTCATAACTCACAAAATACAAGATGAAAGAGAAACTCTAGCACACAAAATCAAACCCAATAGTCTAACATTCAAACCATTTTCTTCCTCAAACAAATGAATATGTAACATTTAGATCTGAAAGGTGGATGAAAGATTTTTTTTTTGCCATCTTATCATATCTAAATATAGATAATAATACAAGTAGGGAGGATGTGAGACCATAAATGTGACTAAGACATTCATAACAAAAAAAACTTAAAAATATAAAAAACCAAACACTAAACACAATAATCAATCATAATAACATTTAGCCTTTTTTTTTTTAATATGAAAACTCAAACATTCAAATCAACCAATAATATGCATAAAGGTCAAGAAAGAAACTCAACCGTCAACCCATAAATTAAGAAATCGAATATTTGAAAATAGAAGTTGCAAACCTCAGAGCATATAGTAGACAATGGGTTAGGTAGGTAAACATCAGATGGTAGACAAGCATGTTGGATGGGTTTAAATTTGATGCAAAACAAGAAGCGTGGAGTGCAAGGCAAAGTATATATTTCTTAATCATCGGATACAGAAACGTGGTCAAAAGTGAAAGAAAAATCAACGTCAATGTCCAAAAGTTTGGTATTTTATGGAAAAGTGACAGAAGAAAAATCGCATGCTGAAAATATGACCTATTCAATGAACATCAACACATCAAAGTCTGCTGTTGTTTGGAAAATCTGATAGTACCTTTGCATCATAAAGAAATATTGATTAGAAGAAAATTTGAAAATATTATTATATATTTTCTTAGTTTTTCTATATGTTAGTAATTTGTATTTTTGAAGGCCTTAAGGCCATTTTTAGGCCTAGCAAGCAACAAAAGAGCATGGCTAGGCATGCTCTTTGAAATTCTCATCTACAACTCTTGGAGACCTTTCCAACGAGTTAAACGGCTCGTGATTTCGAGTCCCGAGCTGAAAGTTATTCTTAGTTGAAGTTAGGATAAAATTTCACATAGTTTTTTAAAATTTTGTAGTTTTTAGATTTTATTATGTAATGGACAAATGTGACAGTTGGACTTTGATTCTCAAGGGGTTTTTGTGACCCTTAGAATCTCATGAACTTCTATATGTTGGATTTTCGAATGGAATAGATTACTTTTTGGCTTGCTTCAATTCTTTATTATCTTGTTCATCCACAACACCGTAGGTTCTCACTTAGGTGTTGTCATCCGAATCCATAATTCAGATCAAATATGACAAAAATTCAATAGGAATTTATCAGATATTTAACATCTTTGTACTAGGCTGACAAGATGATCATATTCATCATGGTCGTCTATTTTTTGTTCCGCAAATATTTAATTTACCGTGAAATTTCCTCTCTTTTCGATCATCATTTTTCTACATTGATTTTTGAAGAGTGTTTATTAGACACTCATAAAACGAATTAAATCCATGTGTTTGATATTCGCCCCAATAGTGTTGACGATATGCTAGTCGAATGATTTTTTGTCATTTTTAAATTGTCGGTTTTGTAATGGCTTTCATTAACTATACCATCGCATGCTTTTAAAAATAATAATAACAATTATTTTAAAAATTTAGTAATATAAAATAAATATGTAACATAAATATATAATTTTGTTAATGCAGATGCAAGCCCTAGTTAATATTTTTTGCCAATAGGCAATTCCCTATGGGGTTGCACCCCTACCAGAATTGTCTCACGCCGCGAAATCATCACTTCCCATTACCGCCAAATTTTTTCCCAATAGTCTTTCTGTGACAACTCTTATAATGTGTGGTTAGGGTTTATAGTCCAGCTGTGGTGGACATTGATGTGGTTGCTTGCATGTGGGTTGTGTATCCATCCGGAGGTGTATTACTGGCAAAGACCGCCTAAACCCATCTTCAATCGACTCTTTACTTAGACTAGATCTACTCCATCATATGGTTCAACCGGACCAAGATAAGAATCCACTACTTAATCTACTGATGAATGAACAGAGTCGACTGCATAACTTGGTATGTAACATTGTCTACAATCTTATAATTTGTTCATGGTAGTTTGCTTTTAATTGTATCAATTGGGTTTTTTGGGTTTGTTGTTTAAGAATGGTTGTTTATCGAGGAGCCATATACCCTGAACCCTTAACCCTTATGGCGGCTGGTTCATATGTAATCCCTACCCTGCTTGTCCTTGAGCCTACCAGTGAACTTCCTATAGATGGCGGTAGGCCAACTATCTATCTCCAATCCAGACTTCTCATTCAGAGCTTCTCATTCAGTGGTTAGGTAGTCGATTGAGTGATCGATCGAGAGAACTGATCATTCGGTAGGTGCCCCTCAACTAGTTCCGTGATGATCCCACCTTTGATGTTCAAGAGTCATAAGTCCAACACCCACCCAGGGGGTTCAATTTTGTTGTTATAAGTCTGAACTCTCTCTCTCAGCATTCAAGCTATATATTCTATAGAGTAGGCCTGAGGGAGAGTGTTTCTATGCCCTTACTATGATTGCTTCGTTACTTAGTGTCCTCCCAAAAGGGACATTACAAAACATAAGTGATTTTGATCTACAATCAAAGCAAGTTCCACCAAATTTCTTCCTTAAAAGCAGAGATCTTGAATAAGATTAAAGAAATATCAGCTAGGATAAGGCAAAGATCAGAAAATTTTGCAACCTTAAACGACATATTTTAAATATCAGCATCATATAGGCATTCATTAACAATCATACCAGGTCTGATCTTACAAATTTTGAAGCATTTTTATCAGAATTGGGTCTAATAGTGGGTAGTGCAGTCCTAAATAAGGGTTGTATGAGGGTTTTAGATTATACAATTTCATTGAATGTCATTTATTTCATACTCTTGATCACTGATTTTTTTGTTTTGATTAAGTAAAAGCAGGAATTTGAAAGGTACCCGAACCTTGTACAAGTTAGGAGATCAAAAGAACAAGAAAGAAACATGCCTGATCACTTCAAATGACAAAAAGATCCCAACTGAACAAAAAAGGGATCAACATACATAACATAAAAAACCAAAAATAGACAGCAATAGGATAGCACAATGACAACAAAAAGACAATAACAAAGACCCTTGCAGAAATAGAGACAGGGACAACTAAATACTTTTCATGATATCCTTGACATGGACAACTATTTGTTTCATGTTGTCCACCGAGGTCTTTAACTCCTCCAGCTCACGACCTTTGATGTCGCCCTTGATCCTTGTATTAGCTCTGGTCCTTTTTTCATGACCCTTCTTGTCCTATTCATCCTTGTCACCATCCTTCTCTACATTGTTCTCAAATCTATTGATCAAGATGTTCATGTTATATGCCAAAGCTTTAAGGATCTATAAGTTTTGTTCTGCAATCTTCTTAACACTGAGTTCCATTATGTCGATTCTGCTACCTAGATTGTTCATTGCAGTTTCCATCCCTTTCATCTCCTTGTTTTCTTCCATCTCTTCAACCTATTTTTCCATTGCAATAATTTTACCCACCACACATTCAATTGCTTCCGCATTGTTAATTGCAATTGTCAGTTCCTTAACATGTTTTGCCAGGGGTTTCTCTCCAATCGTTACTTTTGTGATGGCCATCATATCTCTCTTCAAGTTGTTAATATCCTTCACCATGGTTCTGATGGTAACCTTTTATATTCTCATTATCACCAATACCACTTTTATCCCCTTTATCCTCCTTTTGCAGACCTTGGGTGTTCAAACCCTCAATGTTACCCATCACCAGGGTTTCCTCCCCCTCCTTATCCTGGCCCTCATCCTTCTTGTTCTCCTCAGCCTCCTCCTCAAAATCTATCAGAACATGGCTGATGTCTTTATTATTTCCCTTTTTAGTGTTCTTCCTCTAGATTTGTTTTCCCGTGGCTTTCCCTTTCTTTTTTTTAATAATTTTTTTTTGTTCCTAATTGAAATTCTTAGCATTTTACAATCAATCTCAAGATGAATTTCAGTCAATAGGAAGGTTAGGGTTTAAATTGAGATTCCCCATGAACACTGCCATTATTTTGTTGAAGCTTTGGGAAAGAAAAGCATGCCCATCCAAAGTAGCATCCTTACGCACATACAAGCGAGAAGATAATCCTGAGCACTCTAAAATCTGCAAGTTTGAATTCATTGATGATCCTGACAACCCTCTATACAAATATTTTGTCAAACTGTACCATGTGCTACTCTTATGGTTTCATCCCCAAGCACTTAACTACTGTAGCAATATGACTTTCTAGGAAATGAGAGTGGAATGTTTGAAATCTCAGAAGTGTTTTTCCAACTTTTCCCTCAACACTTCCTATTCTTCCAGCACCCAGACAACCGAATCATAGGTAATCACATGTTCTAACTCATACAATGCACATATGCATTTAGTTATTAGCCACATTTTGTCCTTCACGAAATGTTTTCATTAATACATTCTTGCCTACCTAGACATTTCATAAACAAAACACACTTTAATTCAATCAACACTTGAAAACAAACAAACAACTCTGATAAGCTTTGGCATTATCTGAAGATTTTGAAGGTATTTGCATCAATCTTGTGTATCATTTCAATAATTCTGTAAATTTAATATAATTAAATGGGTGTAAATATAATAAATGTTTTGCCTATGGATTCTATTTGCACTGTAATTGAGATGACTTTTTTTAAGTTGAATTTTATGTATGTGTTGTATAATGATATAGTTTAATTTATCTATTAGTTTTATGTTTTGTTCAACTGTACAATATCCAATAGGCATAATTATAGAATATAACATTAGGTTTTCACCTTGTGCTTTTGATAGGATCTTACTTTGAACCAGAAAAAAACTGATAGTGTTGAAAAAATAAATTTAGTGAGTTTAATTCCCTTTCAATTTTTCCATAATATTTTTTCCTAGATACTAAATCTTACTAACAGTGCTATAATTTTGTATTGTTGTCTATTGGGTTTCAGTTTGTTGGTTTACCATATTTTGTTGTTTGTTGTGTTTGTCATATAATCTAGGCATGCATAGGTACAATAGAAATAGAGCAAAAGTTTGGCAAATAATACAGATGGTAAAAACATACAAGAAACTCACTTTAATAGAGAATTTATTAGATTTAAGAGATGGACTGGTTCTAATTTTGTGTATTCGATGCTCTCATATGAACTAAACCATACTATATTTTCATCAAATGTTCACATTAAAACATGATTTTTTTTGGGATTGGTTCTCATTATTTCAAATCATAGTTTAAGCCCACGAATATTAGATCTTCAGGTCATACGCACAACTTAGCACCATGCAATAGCTATGTACATCAGAAGCCAAAGATGACATCCCTTACACTCAAGCCCATTTTGATACAACAAATCAAATACAATATGCAACAGGGTTATTTTTCAGCTTGCCCCTATGCACTTTAAAGCTATAATGGGTTATCCCATTCTCTACAAACTGCAAGATAAATTCTCACTAAACAATAAACGTAGAAGCAAACCCATGAACAGGTGCCCATGTTTCACTTGTTAGATGCAGTTTTCTTCACTTTGTAACCTAGAATTCTGATTGCATCTTGCGCAAGAGGAGGCTCCACATTGTGCAAACTAAAGAGCACTAATGAACTATGACGTCAACGATCATGTTAGAACAACAATCTATATAAATTTCTACTACCAAGTGAAACATGCAATACTTGTTCTTGGTACAATGCTTATACTGCTTCTGACTGTGTATTATGTTATATTGATGTTGTCAACTATGCTGCCCTTTCAAGCTACCACAAAACTTTAAATATGTCCTACACTCTACATCCTCTCAAGGCTGCCCAATTATGGGCTATTGGAGCAGTAGCATAGAAACAAGCACAAGCATAAATATATCATTCTATTTATTTCACAATGAAGTCAAAGTCATAGTCATAGTCATAGTTAGAAAAACACAAACATTAATTTGTATCCTGAATGAGGTTCAAGGATCACAATTGATGACAGTGTTGCTTCTTCTACTCGGTGGTGTATAATGTTGTTATTAAAGGCTTGATACATACACATCGTCTATTATGTGTGTTGACATTAATGAATACAACTTTTTGTTGAACTCTCATATAGTGCAATGAAGTAGTTTGCTCTTGGGTTTGTAGGTAGCATCCTAATCCTCTATCTCATGGATGTACTAACTAAAAATGCAATCCATCTTATGTGGGACAGGTCCGTCCTTGTGGCTCCATGTCTCCAAATATCTGCTATATCTAACTTTGGGGATGGACCTGAGCATTGCAATCGTTATAGAGTTGATCTTTCAGATGGCATTAATAAGCAAAAGGCATCCTTGCCAAAAAAATATAACAGTGACATAGATTCCAAATGACTCATGATTGGCTCCATTCTACAACTAACAAAATATATCTTCCGAATTCGCATGGCTCCCGGTGAGTCAATAAGCCTACTATTTTTCCAACAAAGTTTATATAACCTTTACATTTTACAAAATGCATTGCTTAAAATATTTCATTTTCGATTGTTTAATTGTGTAGGTGGATCTTTATTCTAGACCTAGAGATTATATGTACAACACATGCTACAATTGGAGAACCAATTTTCCTTTGTGTAAAACAGGAAGATGACGTAGTACAAACTACACCTCCTCTATGTGATGCAAGTATAGAGCCAAGCACATCCACAAAATGTAAGGGTTTCGAGCGATAGAGAGCATTGTTTGGGGTCAGGATACCTCAAAACGTGGGCAACACACCTATGACGATAACTCGTCTAAAACATTTGAATCCCTACCAACCAAACTGGACCATCAAGGGTCGTGTCCCCGTGAAAATGGACATCTATCACTATAATACAACAAAATAAAGTAGCCATATTTTTATCTTTGACATTGTAGACAATGAAGGTACTGAAACATGTGTTATGTGTTTCAATGAACTAGCAAAAACTCATTATGATAACATCCAAGTTGGAGTGACATACACATTACCTGGGGGAGCAATCAAGCTAGCCAATAAAATTTACAAAAAACTCAATAGTGGACTAGAAATAACCTTCGTAGATGATTCAAAGGTTACTACCTGCAATGATGACTCTTCTATACCCAAGCACATATACACCTTCACACCTCTTGATCAAGTGGCTACCATAAATAACAACTCAACCATTGACGTTATTGGAATTGTTATTAGTGTTGATCCAAGCTCAACGATACGTAAAAGAGATGGTACAGAGGTTCCTAAGCATACTAAAATGTTCACACTAGACAAGGAATTGTGCATCAGCTTGCTGTACCTACTTCCGCCCCTCAAAGAATGAGAATTAGTGAAATTTGGGCACATGCATCAAATTGAATGCAACCCTTCTATTGCATTCTAAAGGCAATGATACAATAGATTAAATCTAAGTCATTTTGCTACCAAGCATGTCCCACCCAAGTAAATGGAAAAGCATGTAAGAAATGATTAGACGAGACCGAAGAAGGATCCTGGTGTTGTTTGAAATGTAACATGACCTTGTCTAAATGTAACTACAGATACATCCTCCAAACACACCTACAGGATCACATAGATACAATATGAGCAGTTGCATTTGATGAAGGGGCAACAAAACTCATGGGCATGTCTGTAGAAACATTATACATGCTTCAATTAGATGACAATGTTGAGCAAAGCACCACAGAGGTCATAAAAAATGTAACATATAATCAGTTCCTCTTGAACCTAACATGCAAAAATGATACAATAATGAAGAATGGCTGAAGGTTGCCATCACCAATGCAAAGAAGATAGATTTTTCCTAAGAGAGTAGTATACTTTTGGAAAAAATAAAAGAAATATGTGCTGATACAAGCCTCTAGCATTAAAGCCAACACACAATTGTAAATACAGACAATGAGAATCAACGTACAATTGTAAACAAAGTGAAAATGTAATTTACTGTGTGTGTGCGCATGTGTGCACTTATGTGTGTCTCACAATGTGTATGCATTGCAAATTAATAAATCATGAATGCCAATTTATGATGGGTAAACTTGGAAACTACCTTTTCTCTTGATTACCTATTTTCAAAATCTTGCTAACATTTTTACATGGACTCCAAATGATTTAGGATTGTTTGATCTTTTAAGTTATAAAGCTTAACCAATTGATTCTTTTCCATATGATGCAATGCAACTTTTATTTTTCATACGATGCAATGCAACTATTGTTAATTTGGGAACTTTACTGATAACTTGATTTCAAATGAGACGCATATGCATTGAAAGCTATTTGGAAATGAAACTGTATATGTCCATATAATTTTGAGTTCATGTTGTATATTACAAATGCATATTCTGCAATCAAGATTATTTAATTCACCACTACAAGTAACTATAATACATCTTACGTTGTTGAAACAAGAATTGGAGACTGTCAAAGAACAACGATTGTTAGAATATAAGAAAAATACAATGGAAAGAAAACACAGTCATGACAAGCTAAATCTGATCTTTTCACCCACAGTGTATATTCTAGATTGTCTGCAAATATTTATTGGTAATATATATATTCTTGGTAAAATCACAAAAGGGCTTGATATTGTGTGGATTTTGTAAGGAGTTTGAGATTATATACAAAAAATATGGGTTTAGTAGGGTATACAATACATTCAACCTTGTCTAAGAATATTTTTGTGCAATAAATGTTATATGTTGAGTTCAAACTTGCATTGTGGAGGAGTGTCAACTTGCATGAATGACATGCTTTGATATGTCTTGTATTACAATTATTTTGGCATACCATGCAAAGTAAATTTATTTATTTTATTGAAACTACAAAAGTAGAAATACATTATGAGGGGTAAACTTATTGCCTTGTCTTGAGCCATGGGCAAAGATGCTTGCATTTTGTTTGATTTGACTACGTTCAGTACATTCACTACATATTTTAGTGCAATATTGTAAGTGTTGGATTGTCTATATTTTTTATTTATTTACATTTATTTGAATGTGTGAAAGCTTATGTGCATTCAAAAGAACTGAAAATAATCCCAAATTGAGATTTGTAACTTCCAGAACTCTTGCAAATCTCTTACTGGTTCTTAATTTGAGGAGCCCAAATATTGTCAATGACATAGTTTGCATATACACATAAATAGTTGCTATGCAGGGAAGTCGACTTGAATGTATGCTAGCAATGGAAAGTTCTATAGAATGTACTTTGACCTTGCAGTTACATGGCACCACAGGTAGAAAGAGGCATACTATTCAAGCAAATATGAAATGAACAATATAATATTTATGTTAAATTTATGATTGGTAAATGTCTTTTTTGGTCTTTGTTTTGTGTATCAAAATAGATTGGGTAGCTTAAATGGTTGGATGGCATTTTGTTGACAGAGAGTTGCAGGGTATTTTGCCTATCTAAAATAGATTTTTTAAAAATTCGTTTACAAGATTGGAAGATATATTATTATTGTCAAATTTATCAAATTTATGATGACACTAGAATAAAATTTGTAAACATGATCAAAGAAAATATTGACTATTTTCTTGAACTAAAGATAGCATATTAACCACAAAATTACAACCTCAAAAGTCAGGTTAACATTCAGCTAACTACGAAATGTATCATATCAAAAATACAAACTATCAGCCAGGCTATTGCTATCAATTCTAAGTAGTTTGTAGTTTTGACATCATAATATTACAATATCTGCTTCAGTCACTCCTATGCCCAAAAATGGTCATATATAACATATATAATCATTGTGTCAACCCATGTACTAAAAGTTGGCTCTCTTCAGTGTACTGATCCAAATTACCCCATCCAATAGGGGGTTGATATCACAAATTTCACTATTAGATCTCACAATTTCTATTCCTTTGCTCTAATTCATTGATGTGTGCCTCCATCCTTCTGTTGTTCTCTTTCTTCTTCTTTGCCCCATCATTTTGACCTCTATCAACATTATATTCTTCCATAAATTGCTTCAGTGCTTGCACATAAGCTTTGTTTTCTTCCTTGGATTTATTTGCCTTGACAAAAATGTTGCTAAAGAATTATTGTTCTTAAATATTTTAAGCAAAGATAATTTCCAATTATGTACCACATATATAGTTGCATATGCTGTGCTTTTTCAATGGCCTAGACTAGAGCATTGAGATTTTAATTCTTCATCTTACCCTATTGTAGTTCATCTTTGAGCTCCCAATTATCGTTAGATTTTATCACTCCCATTTGTATGACACATACTCATTCTTGTCACATCCATCATGTCTGTCAACCCTTATCTACTAGATCCAATGTTACACCAAAACAAGTGTTATCTGTAGATCTGTTATTGTAGGGTAGTATTTCCCAACAATATTAAATGCAATATAAATGCTATATAATCTAAGTTTTAATCATACTATTAAAAATTAAAGCTTTATGTATAATTTAATGTCTTGATCAAATTTTATGTCTCTAATCATCAATTTGTAAAGAAAAGTTGTTTCCAGTTTTGGGCATTGAAAGATTTTTTTTCTGTGGTAATAATTTGTGAAAATCTATTGAAATGTCCATGTGAGTTTTATGAACAATCCTATAGTTTTATACTAGATTTATGATTCTGAATTTTAGTAGCAGCAACTCTCAGTGTGTACTTATAAATACTCATAGATATCGATTGGAAATACTTGATTCTTGCTCATCTTGCTGAATAGGGAACTTTTAATTGATGTGGTATCAGATAGTCACTTCCATTTTAGAAGTTTTGCCTGTATTTTATAGAAATCTTCCACTTATTACTTTACCTGGTTCTAAGTTCTTTATTCGGCCTTATTTTCATAAGTGAACTGTGCTTTACAATTTTGCCAATGGGGATGACATCCTAAATTTTGTTATGGTCTCTTAACTATTGTAAAGGCTATCTATTATTCTTGGTACTTTTATAACAATTTTCTCGATCTGATCTGTGCTGCAAGTTGAAAAGCTTGACCTTTATATTATTATCATAACTCAGAGAGACTTGCATATTTGTTTTATGTGCTTCTTTTACTTCCTTAGAGACTATTTTACTAGAGTTGCTTTTTGGTAGAGAGAAGGTTCAGACCTTCAAACACTTATCAATACATTTTGGAAGGTTGTTGCACCATATTGGATGTCTGATGATAAATTTCAAGCTAGATTAAGACTTGGTAGTGTATATTCTCTCACCTTGGCCACTACAGGAATCAGTGTTGGGTTCAATTTTCTTGGATGAGATTTTTACAATGCTCTAGTCAGTGAGTAACCGATATTTCACACTCTTTTACTCCTTATTCTTTCAATTCTTTCTTCTCCTGTTTTGAATTACTTATGTCTATGTAAGCACACATGTACTATGTGCCTGCAATGAGCATATGATTCAAAAGACATGCATTTAGATGGTGGGCTTATGATACCACATTTATTTTGCTTACATTGGGCTATATTCTTGTCCATGTTAAAATATCCTCATCAGATGTTGATTGAATTCATGTTTTGGTTTACATTTGTTAATGCCATATATATTCTTAAGGAACTATTAAATCCAAATTGAAGCATCTATGAACAAATTTTATACTGATTGACCATATGGTGGCAAACAAGGCATGACACAGCTATGAACCAAAGGATTCCTCAAATAATGACAAATCTCAAGGAAACGCAACTTCATTTTTGACCCCTTATGTGTCTTCAGGTAAAAACACTTTCCTTTACATTTCTAATTGTCAAATGTGTTGGCATTTTTGATAATAATGTTGTGATTGTCATTGATGGACACACACTTGCTTTGAGATCACTTTTTGTATGTATGAGTTAAGCTCAACCGATATTTGTTCCAACTGGTATTATGTATTTTAGTCTATCGATGTTTTGCAGAAAGTATTTACCAATCTCAAGCGGTTCGAGGATCTCAAGCGGTACAAAGGAACAAAGTGATAGAACACATATTTCCTAGTCTTCATTTTGACAAACCGATAATCGGTAAATGTATGAACCGGTATTACTCTGTGATGAGTTACCATCCACCGATTCTTTGGTGGTGCTTTTGTGCTGTGTTACCAAATGTGTCTAGATGCACTGTACCTAGGAAATTGCAATGTAATCCTATTAGACAGGCATAAAATTAGATTCCTTTATAAGGACATCATGTCTAGGGTTTTAGAAGTCGTTAGGGTTTAAGGTGGTTGATGAGGTTTTTGTAAGTGCGATCATAGAAGAGAAGATTGAGAAGATATTGAAGACTGAAGTAATGCTAAAATGCATTAACAATGAGCTATCAAGGATCTAACCAAGCATACTGTGCTAGTATTTAGATCACTCACTTGTTGATTACTCACATCTTCGACAAGTCTGAAACCCTTAATAGGGTAGGCCTGGCAAAGTCTTTGTAAATCCTTTAACAAGGTGGTTCACAACTGTGGATCTAAAATCCTCTCACAAGGTAGTCTTTAACAGGACTTATCTCCTAACAGAGGTCTAGATTCCTAACAGGATTTGTTCTAGTGAAGAACATTGTATGACCTTAACCAGTCTGACCTTAACCGGTCTGGTTTCTATTCTATAGATAGTTACTTGTGAGTTTCAACTCACTGTGGTTTTTCCCATTTGGGTTTCCATGTCAAAACCTCTTGTGTTATGGTGATTGTGCTCTTGTGGGTGAATGCCTTATTTTTTGTTTGGTTTGCATTTGTTTTAACCGGCTTGTTAGTAAATCTGTTATACTGGTTAACTGCGAAACTTTTTAAGTGTTTGAGTTCAGTATTTTTTGGTGTACTAATTCACACCCCCCTCTTAGTATTCATCAAAATGGACTTTATCCTATTATAATTCGAGTTCATCCATAAATTTTAGTACGTTGAATTGCAATTACTTTCAGCACTGTTTCCATGTTCTTCAATACATGCTTCCTTCCTTTTTTATTCTGAGCTTAATTTCTTTGTCTGTTCCAATATGCAATGTTCCATGTATATTATATTGTAATGTTGCTATTTGGTTCAAAGCTTGCTTGTGAAGGTGTTTATGCTTTTCCTGCTGAATACTACAATCAGATGGCTGACTCTAGTGCTCAAGGAAACACCAATCACCCTAAACATGTTTTTCCCACTGAATACTACAATCAGATGGCTAACTCTAGTGCTCAAGGAAACACCAATCACACTAAACAAATGAAAGATCGGAAAGAACTAAATTGAAAAAGAAGCTGAAATATTATGCCAGCCATAAGGAGCAAATAGCTATATGTAGGCATTTGAGAAGAAAAGAACAAAATGAAACTAACCATGTGAATGGAAAATCTGCAAATGTGACAAATCCTCAAGCCCACCAAAAACTACAAGTACAAGAATGATATCAAATAAAGCAAACAATGGGGTTGAATGCTAATGCTAGATTCATGACAACAATGAAAAGCTTTCATAGGAAAATAGACATGCTTTCTAACTTGGAAGTATGTAACATATGCAAAGAGTAATACCCAGGAATGCTTTCACACTCATCATGCCAAACCCCTACCTGTAGGAGATGCATTCATGAAAACAGTGTAAACCGGTTCTCACTACACAATAACATCATGGACCCAGGGGATCAATCTATTATGCTGAAGATATTGATGCAAGTAGAAGAAATTCTCATTGCTAGAGTGAACTTGATATTATAGGTTACCCATACAATTGGAGGCCAATATAAATATAGTGGCCATACAATTAGCTTCCCACAAGACATACAAAACATTGCAAATGTGCTCCCATGTAAATTGGGAGAGATAGATGTCCTTATAGTTCATAGACCCCAGGGTCAAGGAAACTACTATGACTGTTACGTAAGTAGGGGTCATGTTATGGATGCATTGCAATACAAAGTGAAATATGACCCATACTATAAAGATGCATCAATAGATTATAACAATCTAAACCAAATCCTTGAGGAAAGAAAAAATGTATCAAGCATGCTTCACACCATTAAAGCAAACGATGATGTAATGGTAGCAAATAGTGAAGATGTTGATGAAGACCAAGTTGAGGGTATGATAACCAATTCATCATCATTTATATTCCACCTACCGAACAAACATCGTGAACTACAGATAATTAAGAAAACACTAGAGCTAGAGGACACCACAGATAACATCATTGACTGGCCAGAAATAGGCTTAACCCCAATTAATGAATATAATACTGAGGGCCTACTGGATATGGCATTTCCAACACTCTTCCCAAATGGAATTGGATTACAATTACAACCAAGAACAAAGATGCATGAATATGTACTACACTTGATGCGATTCCATGATCGAAGATTTGGACAACATCCAATATTCTAATACTACATCTATAACATTATGATGCATCATCGGAGCCAATCGCTTGCAACAGTTTTCATGAAAAAAAATGCAAAAGATCACTTACCAACCACTATTGAGAATTTACGTGCATACCTTAAAGAACTCCTTGACTCACAACTAGCTACGGAATTACTGCACTTTGGCTCTACCATGAGAGGAACCAAAACATATTGGAACATGTGTCATTTAGAATTAACAAACATGATAAACCAAATAGGATCTCCCACCCTCTTCTTCACACTAAGCACAACCGATACAAAATGGCCAGACCTCCAACAACTCCTCACAAATAATATGGAGCTTTCCATGCGTTCAAATAAGCACCATCTTGAAAATGTTATTAATAACCCGCATAGAACATCATTATACCTACATCAAAGATTCACCATATTTCATGAAGAAGTTATTGAGAAACTCCTTGGTGTGACAAATTATTGGTACAAATATGAATGGCAACACCGAGGAACCACACACGTTCATGGGTTCCTATGGCTCCAAGATGCGCTAGTCATGGACAAGCTAGATTGGGAAAATAACAAAGATGTTGATAAAGCAAAAAAAATTGATAAGTACGTAAGTGCTTGGAACCCTTGTGCAGAAAAACATAGGAACAACTAGATATACTGATCTCCATGTGATGATCAATGCCTCCTAAACACAATAGATATAGTAGCCACAAATCCATTAGATGATTATAAAGAGTTAGTGAACCGTGTGCAAAGACACACAAAATGAAGAGAGAGCACATGCTTATGAAAGAAGGGTAGAAAACTAGAATGCCAATATAAAGCTCCATGGAAAGAACAATGTACTTATATCTTATTATGCAATGAAATGGGCACAAAGAAATATGAAGCTGCACGAAATGATGATAGACTCAACATCCATAACCCAAAAATGATTTCAATATGGAGAGCTAATATCGATTGCCAACCTATCATATCACACAAACTTGTACTAAAATACATTTCCAAATATGCATCAAAAGTAGAGAGAACATCTGAAAGCTATACTGCTATGCTAACAAGAATATCCACAACTCAAAAAAGAGATGACCCAGCAGTACTAGCATATCAAAGATTCATGACAGAGATTGTAGTAGAATGTGACATTGGTGTGTAAGAAACTTGCCATATGCTACAAAAATTACCCCTTGTTTGTAACAAACCATTTACAACTTTAAATGTTGGAGGGAAAGTGCTACACTGATTAACTAAAACACAAAATGAGACTATCGAAGAAAATAGTTACTTATGCTCCTATATGGGCTGCCCTCCAGAGCTAGAGACAATCACATTACTCGAATCTGCAAGATCTTACACCTACATTCCAAGTCGTAAATCATGTAAATGGAAAGAGAGAACAATACAAGCCATTGTTAATGTTTACCCAAAATTCCACAATATACCCAATGAAGAGTCAAAACATTTTGAAACATTTTGCTGGAGTGAATTGCTCCTATATAAACACTTTCAAAATATTATGACTGAAATAGGAGCTACCAAGGACACAATAATCACCAATTGGCATCAAATGCATGTAAACAAATATGATGTATTTCATATCATCTGACACATCAAAGAAAATGCTAGCCCCCAAGAAGAAGTAAACAACGAAGATGAAATGAATATAACTATCACATCAGAGATGAACGAGTGGGAACTACTTTCAAGAATGAGGCATACAGTCAACAACAATTTGGACAAACTTGAATTACTAGGCCAATGTGAATTTGACACTAGCTATAATTGGGCTGAAACCAAAATACCACATGAATTGCATGATACTGCATCACAATTTATAAATATAAAGAAAACAACCACCCAAGATGAACATGTACGAACAAGAAAGTATACACCCAACAATACCCTATCAGCAAAACAAACGAAAGCACTTTCGGTAGTCTCAAATCATAACACCAGTGTGTTCAAAAAACCATTACACATGATCATACAAGGAACTGTGGGTATAGGGAAATCATACTTGATCATTTTTATAAAAAATATGTTACACAAAAATTCACCACAACAAAAAAACCCAATACTCGTATTAGCTCCTATTGGAATTGCAGCATTTAACATTCATGCAGCAACTATTCATTCAACACTATGAATCTCCATCAAAGAAATGCAACCACTACATGTCCAAGCACTAACAATGTTCCAAGAAAAGTTGAAGGACATAAGATATATACTCATTGATGAGATGAGCTTTATAGGTCTGAAACTATTGTTGAAAATAGATAGTTGACCTCGCAAAGCTTTCCCTCATCATAAACATTCATACTTTGGAGGCATATCTATGATTTTAATTAGAGACCTCGCCCAACTGCCACCTGTAATGGATAAACCAATATACACATCGCACTCAAATGCCATGACATCGTGGAACCAATTTACAACAATTATCACCCTAAAAATGATGTTTCTCCAACAGGGGGAATCTCTAAAGAAATCACAATTCCACCAAACACTACTAAACATACATAGTGCACACCCGACCCAAGAAGATTGGCAGAGCTTGATGACACGGACAAAAGACCAACTAGCGCCAACTGTGAATAAGCAATTTGATACTGTATTCCACCTCTTTGCTACTAATGATATGGTAACCCTTCACAATAAACAAATACTAAAGGAATTAAATCATCCCATTGCAATAAGTAGAGCTACAACAACTACAAGCAAAACAACTATTGACGCTAACAATGAACAACTTGAAAAGCAAATCCTACCATCACCAGGCCAGTGAATCATGCTCACAACTAGCTTATGGACACAAACAGGACTTGTCAATGGAGCTCTTGGTGAGATAATTGAAATAATTTATAGCTTTAATTCCAAGCCACCTGACATACCAATGTATATCATGGTCAAATTTGATAACTATAGTGGTTCCTAGTGGCACCCAAATGACCCAAAACTTGTACCCATAACACTAGTATCACTAGGCAACCTTAGGCAACTACCAATAAAAATGGGATGGGCTATGACCATACATAAAGCTCAAGGTTTAAAACTACAAAAGGCAACCATAAATATCAGTGCAATAGAAAGACAAGGTCTAACATTTACTATAGTCTCCAGAGTGAAATCCTTAGAAGACCTCCGGATTGACCAAGCATTCTCCTACGAGCGGTATGCAAAAATGGAAAACAATCCATACATGGTACTAAGGAAGAAAGAAGAAGCTCGACTGCAACAACTGTCCGGATAAAAAAAAAGTATGCTTTGTGAATCATTTTCAGAGAATTATGCATTGCTTTAGCTGAGCCAAATAGCAAAACTCCTATAGTAACAAGAATATTTGGGCATGTTGCTCAGGGTTTGTTTATCTTGTAGGTGTCAGCAGTTTTGGTCAATAAAATCTTCATTCAAATATTTGTATTCATTAATGTACAACTTTTCAATAGGTTAGAATATATCTGCATAGGAAATGTTGTTAGACTATTGTATGTTATTTTGTATTTTTGCACTTGTCGTACCTTATTGAAAATTGAAAGTTTGTAACACTGCAGTATGCTGGTTCAACTTGAAATAAACACATGCTTATCAGAAAAGCAATGGGATTTTTGGTAAGAAACAAGTGATAAATATTTCTAAAAAACAATGCCCTAGGATGCATCTCGAGTCCCCTGTTTATGTCAGGAAATATCTCTCATACAAAGTTAATATACATATCAATTGAAATTTTGATATTTTAGATGTTAATATACATCTTGACCAAAATCCTATGTCAATTATGTCTTGATGGAGGTTCATACCCTGTTATAAAGCTCCGATTTTTGTACAGGTTGGGACGAGGCTGCACAAGGTTGTGGAATCTGGCTTTACACCTGCCAGTTGCATTTTCTGAAAAGTTCATCAAACAGTTTGAATGCCTTGTACATGCTTCCGCATTTTGCATACATGTCAACCGATGCAATTCCAACTATAACATCTAAACATTCTCTTTTAATTATGTTTTGATGGATTACTGTACCCAGTTCCAAAATTCCAAATTGAACACATGCTACCAAATTGGTGGTAAAGGTTGAGGAGTTTGGCTTTACAAGCAAATGTTAGATGCCTTAATTGGAAATCTCTTGTATGTGGGCATTTGACATTCATGGAGGATGTTAGAGATTATTTGAGTGCTAGGGTAGTGAAATCTCTATGTCTATTCTAGCACTATTATTAACTTACCTCTTTTTGAGCAGATGTTTTATTTGAGTTTCTTATTATGTTATTAGCAATAGCTATACTGTTCATATCATTGTTACATGGTTAACTCTCAATATCTTGAACAACTTACAATGAGACTTGAAATCCTTCAAACAAAAATATACCAAATTGCTTAATATATGTGTTTGAAACCAAAGCCCTGCTTACAGTATAGAGTTATCAGTTTTTGGGAAGAACAAATCTAAAACACAAATATTGCAAACATAAACATCTCACATTACACAAGCTGTATGAAGAAATGTCGCAAAAAATTGGGAGATACTAGTGAGGGATCTTATATCTGCAGTACCAATGATTATGGATTGCTACGTGTTGTGGTCTTCATTTTATTTCTGATCAGTTATTAACTTGAGTGATCATGTGGCCAAACTCAAGTTTGTTGATGAGTACTTTAAAATTTAGAGATTCAGGAACACTAATATGTATTGTTTTGCATCAAAATTACAAAGGTTTATGACAACAATTATCATTTGTAGTTGCAGAGATGTTCATTAAGATTAAATTTGAATCATTCCATACTGGTTATTTTGGTGATTTACAACTGGACCATATATTCCGAGTTGTGTATTTAATCAATATTAATTTGTCTTTCTCTATGTAGTTCTCCCCCAAATTAAGTTTGAACTTGTCATTATTCTAGAAGTCTTGCTGCAGAATCAGTTTCCAATCATTTTCAAATATAGATTTTCTGATTGCACTAAAATGATTGCTTATTTTATTTACTTAAATTTATTCTTTTTTCTAATCTATGGATGATCTTTGACATTTGTAGCCCACTCGCAAGTGATCTAAGTATCTTATTTTCAAATACAGATTTTCTGATTACACTAAAATGATCATTACTTCTAGTATTTATAATTGTAAGTTGTGCAGTTTACTACCAACAACCATATTAATTCAGTCTAAAAAATGATTACTTATTTTATTTACTTAAATTTATTCCTTTTTCTAATCTATGGATGATCTTTAACATTTGCAGCCCAATCGCAAGCGATCTAAGTATCTTGTCTTAAACACATGCATTTTTAGGCATGATGTTCTTCATCTTCATCTTCGTCTGAGTAATTGCTATCAGCAGTACAAATTGGACCTTTCTAAGGTCCAACTGCTAGTATAGTATATACTAGCAATTGCATCTTAGTGTGCAATGGGTATGCAGAAAGAGGTGTTTAAGGTGAATTAGGAAAAACATTGGTCTATTTTTTTGCATATATTTGGGTAATACATGAGGTCACTTTGTAGCTCATAATGTTGTTTGTGCAACAAAGTTCTCATTAGAGAAGTGATAGCTTCAAATTGACTATGCATCCACTTACAATGATCCAATCATAATTGAAAAAAAACCTTTAAATTGAGAAGAAAATCAAGTTTCATTACCAACAAAATATGGTGAGCGAGAGAGATGTTTAGATAGTGCTAGAAGGAGGGAGAGATAGATGGGGGAAGAGTGAGAGAGAGATGGGTAAATAGATAAAGATAGAGATAGAGAAGAAGAAGATAGAGATATAAATAGAGTTAGAGACATCACTGGAAAATAAGGAGAGGAATATGGAGAGGAGGAGAGAGATTTGGAGAGATAAAAGAGAGAGAGAGGAGAGGAATAGATAAATATAGAAAGAAAAATAAAATGAGAGAAAGGGAGAGATTACAAGATAGAGATGGTAGGTGATATATAAAGAGAGGGAGAGATATAGTGGTAGAGAGAGATAAAGATAACAAGATAGAGTTAGAGGGATAGGTGAAAGAAGTGATAAGGAGAGATAAATATAGAGAGGAAAAGAGATACAGATAAATAGAGGTCTAAAAAGAGGGAGAAAAGAGAGAGAGAGGGAGATGGATGGATAAAAGGAGGAATATCTAGAGATATAGGGGAGAGAGGAGGATATGGGTAGAGATGAAGATAGAGTGAGAGAAGAAGAGGGATAATAGATAGAGAGATAGAGAGAGGTAGAGGGAGATAGAAATATATGGGGGTATAGAGTTAGAGAGAGATCTATAAATAAAGAGGGAGAGATACATATAAATTGATGGTGAGATAGAGTGAGAGATATATCTAAGGACATTTAGCTAGAGGGGAAGAGGGAGAGAGATAAAGAGATTGACAAACAAAGAGATCTAGGGATAGACAAATAGAGATGAAAAGAGGGTGAGAGAAATAGGGGGAGATAGAGTGAGAGATGCACATATATTGGAAGAGAAATAGAGAGAGAGAGAGAGAGAGAGAGAGAGATAGAAGGGGATATAGGTTTAGAAGGGGATATAGATGTATGGAGATAGCGATAGAGGGGGAAAGAGTGAAAGAGAAAGAAGGTGACAAAGACAAGTAATAGACAAAAAAGGTTTAAAACTTAGAAAGAGGGAGAGTGATAGGGAGGGGGAATATAGAGAGATAAAACTGATAGACATAGGAAGGGAGAAATAGGGAGTATATGTGTATACACATTATAAAGAGTAGAAGTAGAGAGATATAAAAATAGGGAGTGATGGGGAGAGAGAAAGCAAGGGAGAGATAAGATATAAATATGGAGAGAGGGATGTATAGGGATAGAAAGATATGGAGATAGGGATAGAAAGAGAGAGAGAGAGAATATATATAACTTGTAAAATATAATGGTGGTGAGAGAGAGGAAGAGATGGAAAGGGGGAGAGGGAGATGTGGAGATAGAATATATTTCAAATATTTAATTACTTTGCAATAAACAAATTTTTAATAAGACAAAAATATAGCTTAGATTGATTCTAATATCTTTTAATTATTATTTGTAATTCCATAAGAAGACAAATAATTAAAATTAAATTTTAACTTAGCTATGGTGCTAAATAAATCTAGAAGTTGATTTCTAAAATACTCTTTGTCGATCAATAAGTGATTTCAAAAAATAGTCACCACTATTTTTTTATTCATGTAAACAATTGAAAAAAAAAGAGGAGCTTTGTAGATCGGCACCCACACCTTGACGACCATCATTCACACCAGGGCATGAGCTGCAATGTGGTTGGAAGGCCTCCATCCAATAGGGAAGCATCTTCACAAATCCACCCATGAAAATTGGTAAAGGGAAGAAGAGCTTCTAGGACAGAGAAGAGGGATGATAGGGTTTCTCTGGAATGGTCAAATATGTGGGTGATCCCCATCACCTTGTGAATCCGTGGTTGTTCCACCAATGCAAATCACATACCACTGGGTTTTTGAGAAAATACTTTTGGTCTTAGACATCCCCTTAGAAAGCCGCAACATTCATCTCGCCCACATACCTATAGAGCGGAGGGTTATAGAAGACTCGCCATGGATGGAGGAAGGGAAATACCATATCATGGCCCCAAATTAGTCAATTCAAAGCCAGTTTCAAAGCTAGGGAACTCGCTCCACCATGAAAGAAAGAATGCGACAAGGAGCAAGGGTTCCCTAGAAATTATAAACCCCAACCTGGATTGCATCAAAATTTCAAACCCAAGGGAAGCCATGGAATCAAGTAAATATTGCAAAGGGAATGGACTCTTTGCGAAATGGGGAGGGAATAATAAACCTCTCACAAGAATATATGAATGGTGGAAGACAAAATTCCATGGCCAGGTAAGTATCACTAACCTAGCTAATAATTTTCTGTACATTGAATGCTACAAAAAATCTCTGAAAGGCAACCTATTGCATGAAGAATATGTTTTTTACAAAGGTGCAAATTTCAATTTCATTGAATGGCATCTTAAATTCGATGCTAATAGATATGAATTCAAAACAGTATCGAAATGGGTAGAAATTCATAAGGGTCCTATTGAATTAATGCATGCTACAATTCTTATAGAAATTATGGATAAATTGGGCAAATTCATAGCCGTAGAGAAAAACTGGTCAAATAAATCTGACATAAAATTGCTAATAGAAGTAAATAAGGGCATGGAAAACCTAAAAAATATAACTCTAGAAACAATAGATGGTATTTACACCCTAAAACCGGTATGGTATATTGGCCTGATAGCTGAAGATTTAGCATTCTGCAAAAGGTAGAACCCTAATCTATAGAAGACTCAGGAAAAAACAAGAGATAACCATAGAGCTCCAAAAGACACAATAAATATTCAATTTAATAATGATAGGGGCGGCTTTATTATAAACATTAGTCAGCAAGAGAATGTTGATATCCCAACCCTACCTCCTTCCTCGATCTTGAGTAACAGTCCAGACAGAGCCAATAACAACAAAGAAACTCATGTTTATGATAATGAGGATCGAATCCAAGCAGAACTGAACAATATTATAGAAAACTTAATGGGGAAACTAGCTGAAGAATTTGTCGAGGAGGTACTCATTGATACTTCGACATATAGGGCAAATAATACCAATATCTCCAATACAGAACATGTTCAGAACCCCCTCAAAACCCCCTCACTAAACACCAACCTGACTGAGGTGGCTCAAAAGGAAAACATCACAGTTTCTCCCACTTTGGAGGAATTGCCTGTTGTGGAAGAATTGAATGCTAATGAGGAAAAATAATTCATTATCAATGAACTAATAAATATGCAGGAAGGGGAAAATAACATATTATTAGATAATAGCTCAATCAACCCACAAAATAGAAGTATCCTCCAGATGGGAGGTGAGAAATTAACTCCCAACTATGGAAAATCCATGAGCAACAAAAGAGGTCAGAAGTCTTTTTTAGACAAAAGAAAGATGGATAGGGATGCAGAGGGGCAGGCCAAAATCACAACCCTATTGGGGCAAGGAAAATCTCCCCTTCCCCTCGTAGAGGAATAAACATACTAACATGGAATGTTAGGGGTATGGGGGCCCTTAACAAACAATGCTTAATTAAGTGAAACATACTGAAATCTACTATGGACCTAGTAGTGCTACAAGAAACAAAACTAGGTAAGACTGATATGGACAATTTTAGCAGAAAATTCACCCAATGGTAGATGGAAATGGTGGAGTCTATAGGAGCATTAGGTGGGCTGGGTATAATGTGGAAAAATAAATCAGTTGCATTTACATGCCATACCAAGATGCAAAACTAGATGGCTAGTAAAGTAAGAGCCTTTAGCCTAAATCTGGGATTTTATGATCATTAATGTATATGGCCCAATTCCAATAGATAATAAGAGATCAGTTTGGTAGGAAATTGAACACTACTTAAACAATCAAGATGAGAAACACCTCATCATAGGTGGTGACTTCAACACCATCTTGTACTCAATTGATAAAAGCGGTGGGATAAAAACCATAAGATAACCACAAAGAGACTTTGCAAACTAGATAAATAACACTAACCTATTGGAAATCAAGATTGAGACAAGTTTTCACACATGGAAAAACAAAAGAAAAGGTTTCTCCAACATTGTAGAAACACTTGATAGATTCTTCTTCAAAGGAGACCTAACCGATCTCAAAATAGAATTAAAGACTACAATATTACCATGGTCAGGCTCTGATCATTACCCAGTGCTTTTAGAACTTATGGGGGAAGAAAAGCAAACTGGGTGTCCCTTCAAGTTCAAAATGATGTGGTTTACACATGAAGACTTACTCCCCAACATACAAAAATGGTGGAAGGATAGTGTCTTTGTAGGGTCTAAAATGTATTGTATTGTCTCTAAGATGAAAGAGATTAAACATAAACTTCTAGATTGGAACAAAAAGAAATTGAAAAATATCTTCGAGGAGAAGTCAAGAATTGAGAAAGAGATGGAAACAATAAATACTATTGTGATGCAAAACGGGATTACCTCTAAAACATACGAGAGTGAAAAATGCTTTTATGTGAATATAAAGGCATTCTGGCTAGAGAAGAGATATATTGGAAACAAAAATCTTGAGAGACATGGTTAGAAGATGGAGATAGAAACACTAAATTTTTTCACAACAGTGTCAAAATGAAAAGGGAAGCAAATAAGATTACTCAAATCATCAATGATAGTGATCAGATCATTACAGATCAAAATCTGATCGTAAAAGATGCAACCAAGTACTTTGAAAATATTCTCAATAACTGGGAGCACTCGAACCTCCCTAACAATAGAATCTTATTAATTAACATACCCAAACTGATAACAGAGGGTGATAATCAAATGTTAAACTCAAAAATCACCCATGAAGAAGTCAAAACATCTTTGGCACAATTTCAAGGAGATAAAGCCCCTAGACCGGATGGCTTCCCTACTAGTTTTTTTCTGAAATGATAGCACATTTTAGGGGATGAGGTTACTAATGCCTTGGAATCTGCCCACAATGTAGGGAAGTTCCTAAAAGAGATCAATAATACCTTTTTGGCCTAAATTCAAAAGAAGGAGAATCCCTCAAAGTGGGAAGAATTCAGGCCCATTTCTTTATGCAACATGACTTATAAACTACTAGCTAAAGTCATGGCCAATAGACTAAAAAAATTATTGTCTGCCATAATATCAGAAGAACAAACTGGCTTTGTACCCAATAGATCAATTTTGGATGAGATTATTATCATCTAGGAAGCCATCCACTCCTATCAGTTCCAAGGGCAACCTAAAATGCTGATAAAATTATATATCAAAAAGGCTTATGACAAAGTGGATTGGTATTTCCTTTGTAGCTAGTTGCATGAAGGCCTTTAGCTTTAACAAAAAATGGGTTAATTGGGTTTACTTCTGCATATCAAACCCTGGGTTCTCTATCTTACTAAATGGGAAATCGAAAGGCTTTTTTGAAGTATCTAGGGGACTCAAATAGAGAGATCCCTTATCCCCATTCTTATTTATCATTATGTCTAAAGCCTTAGGAAGAAGCCTAGATGCATCACGGAGGGTTGGCAGACTGGAAGGGATTTAGATCACCGAAGGGGTAGATCCATGTACTCATCAATAATTTGTTGATGACACAATGATTATGGGGAAAGGGCAATTGAAGGAAGCTAAGGAAATCAAGAAAATAATACAATCTTATGGGCTGGCTTCTGAAGAGATGGTAAACAAGGAGAAATTAGAGATATTCTTTTTCAATATGGAGGCATAAGAGGAATAGAGAATAGCTTCATGTCTAGGGTACAAAATAGGTCATCTACCATTCTCATATTTAGGGATGCCTCTAGACAAAGGTATCAAAACCAACAAACTCTGGGATCCATTGATTGAAAGGGTGAGGAGTAAGTTGTCATCGTGGAAAGCCTTATGGCTGACAGGGGCAGGAAGATTAACCCTCATAAAATTGGTCTTAGGAGCAATTCCTATCTATCTTCTTTCATGTATACCACTTCCAAAAGGGGCCTAAAAGAAATTAACTCAAAAAATTAGATATTTCTATTGGAATGGTGCAGAGGATAAGAACAAAATGAAATTTATATCATGGGACAAGATATGTTGAGAAAAGAGTAATAGAGGCATGAGAATAAGAAAATTACTATGGAAAAATAAGGCTTTAGGAGCAAAACTGGCATGGAGAATGTACACATCCTAAAAATCCAAATGGGCCAAAATCCTTAGCAGCAAATAGATATCACAAAATTAGAGAGAGGCACTATTTAGGGAAACAAACCCACCCACGGGATCTAGAATCTGAAATTTTATAAAAGAAAGTCGAATGATCATATCAAACCATCTATCATGGGATATTTGCGATGGTAAATCCGCCTTGTTCTAGGAAGATTCCTAGTGGGGATTGTTGGCATTATGTGAACTGGCATGAAGACATAATGACATTGTATGTTGTCATTGATGTCAATATTTGTTATGAAATGAACCGACGTATGTGATATGTGAGAAGAGGGAACTGGCATATGTATGAACCAGTTTATATGACAAAGTGAAGTAGTATATTTGTTCAAGGTGAACCGGCATGTAGTTATGGGAACCAGCACATGGAAGCATTGTATGACTACTAGTTGGTAGGTAGCTTCCACTTCAGGATTTTCAGTTGGAATACCTCAAGTCTGTGTGACTCAATCGGTGATCTTCATGTGATGAGTTAGCAGTATAATGGAGGACAGATCATGTTGCCATGTAAGCTCTGTGTGCATGAAGAAGACTATTCCTATCTACCTCAGGAATGTGCAAAGTCTGTCAAACGGTGATAATGTGTGATGGGTTATCAGCTGCCATGAAATCAATGGAAAATGGATGATGGAGAATGTCTTGAGATCGATTCAAGACTATTGCATTTAATGTAGTATAATTCAATGGTCAGGAGTGAACCGCTTGAATTGCTTAACCTAACAGGTTTAGGGTTTAGGGTTTTTACTACTGGCCTGTCTGTTTCCTATAAGGTCGATGTTGTGTTTCTTTCTAAGGTTGTTGGAAAAAGTTGTGAATGTGTATCCAAGGGAAGTGATACGTGATTCTTGCCAGACCAAAGGAGAGAAGAGATACCTGCAAAGTGAACATGCAGAAGGAGAAGAGGAGCCTAAATGAATTTGCATTAGTATTGAGTGTTGTTAACAGATCATTGTAATTCCTTTTGATCTCTAACCAGTTCAACAGTTGTAAAATCCCCTAACAGGGTAGCCTTAATTGGCTTGATGCAAAATCCCCTAACAAGGTGGTCTTAACAGGCTTGAATCAAATCCCTTAATTGGGTAACTCGAGGTTAATGAGTTCTGAGAAGCTATAGATCTCTGGAGATCCTTTAGCTATTGAGTTCTTGAAATCCTCTAACAAGGTGACCCTACCAAGTTTAACCCTTAACTGAGTATTATAGCCATCCCTTAACCAGGTGATCCCTAACAGGATTGGTTCCTATCAGAACCTATTGTAATGTCTTTAACCGGACAAGGCTCCTAACAAAGTGGACTTCAAAAGAGTTCAAAAGCAACTTGTGGGTATTCATCCCCACCATGGTTTTTCCCAGTTGGGTTTCCATGTGAAAAATATGTGTGTCATGTGTGATGCTTCTATCTTGTGATTCTTTGTTATTACCTGTTAAGCATATGATGGTTCTGTGTTTTATGCCTATCTATAAAACATACTGAACTGACAGTTGTAATGATCAGATGATAGTTTACCCGTCCATGCATAAAAGTGAAATGGTAGTGTTGTTTTGAGTTAAGTGAGAAGCTAAGTGATCAACTGGTCAATGCTTGTTTTAGACACTCTTGGCTTTACCAGTTACAGTCTGTGTAGAAAAGGTATCCCTGTTTGTCAGTCATTTGGAGCATTTGCTGTCAAACCAGTTTTGGACTGTATTTGTGTTTGTACTGATTCACCCCCCCCCCTCTCAGTACCAGTTTGGTACTAGTGGTTCATCATTAAGTTATCAGGGATACCCCCTGATAGACAATCTGATGAATATGATCGGTATAAAGGACCAAATAAAATCTTAATGGGGTAATCATGTAAGGGATTATACAACAATGGGATGGAAATAGAAAAACATGCTCCCATTCTTGGCATATAATAAAGACCTAGAATTGTTGCAAATTCTTGAATGTGGAATAATAATATTCAGAACTAGGCTAGATGATCTTATATGCTCTAGATCAAAGGATGGACAATACAACTGTAAAGATGGTTTTCATAACCATATATGATGAGGAAAACACTGTCAAGGATTACATCCCTAATAAACTATGCTGGGACAAATTTTGTCTCCCAAAAGTTGGCTTCTTTGCCTAGGCAACATTTCAGGGGAAGGTCCTAATTGCTGAACAATTTAAACTTAGGGGCTATGAAGGACCCTCAATCTATTTTTTATGCCAAAAAGATGAGGAGACAAATGACCATATATTCACAACTTGCAATGACACATAGAAATGTTGGTATTGGCTACTAACACAACTAGGTTGGTCAGGTGCTCTTATCCCTTCCCTAAAGGAAAGGCTCAAAAGTTGGCCAATTATCAAAAGGAATAGCATCTTCCACAATTTATGGATATGCAACTCAACAATAGTAATATGGAAGGTTTGGAAGGAGAGGAACAAGAATTTTTCAAGAAACAGAAATGAAGGTAGAGAATCTTATAGAAAAAATAGAAGCCTCCATCACAGAAATCTCCAATATTAAGAATGTGACCATGCCCCAACATGATAAGAAATTTACAGACTAGGATAACTACATCAGAAGGAAGTGGAAGGGGATTAAAATCCCTCCATTCACTAGGAAGGTTGGCATAGACAAGACCAAAGTAAGGAAAGCATGAAAATGGGTGTCCCCAGAGGTTGGATGGTGCAAACTCAACTTTCATGGAGCATCCAAAGGTAATCTAGGGGAGGTAGGGGCAAGCTACATAATTCACTCAGATGAAGGGATCTGTATTGGATCTAGATCTAGATATCTAGGTCATTGGATTAACAATAACGCAGAATTGTTGAGCCTAATAGAGGGTTTAAACCTATGCAAACAATTAAAAATATCCAAATTAGAAATAGAAGGGGACTCTGCCATTATAGTTAATGCAATGACAACCAAAACAATGCCAAACTAGGAACTTAGAATTTTATTGGACAAATCCCTATCTCTAATGGAAAGCTTCTCAGATTACACGCTCAATCACATATATAGGGAGGCTAATACATTGGCAGATAATCTAGCCAATTTAGGGGCAGATGGAACAAACAAAACCACATCATTAACACATAGGAAATCAGACCAGGATACTTATAGGCAGGAAGGGGTTTAGATATAATCCTGAATAACACATTCACACACATATTGGAAGGCATGCATATGCATATGCACAAATAGTGGTATATATGTATGTATATATTTATACTTGTATACTTATATGTGCATACATGCATATATATGGTATCAGATACATATATAGATGCACATATACATATATAGCTATATATATAGATATATACTAACACACATACAGATTTATGTGCATATAACCATATATATACCTATCAATAATAATCTTAGAGCAGAGCTCATCATAACCCCTCCTTTGGCTCTTAATAGATTTCTCAATATAATAGATGTATATGATCATTTGTATACACAAAGTATGTTTGTATGCCTATATGGTTATATACATACATATATATACACATATAAATATGTATATCTATATATGCATATAGTTATATATGTATATACAAACAGACATTTACACATTTAAAAAGATATATATTTACACACACATATATATAAAGACTAAAATATGTATATATACATATAGATATATATTCAAACACACACACACACACATACACACACACACACACAGATATATATATATATATATGCATAGACATCATCGTATCTCAAGACCTTATCATTTATAGTATAGGGATGGAAATCTCTCAGATTTGTCAGAGATACACATGCTCATCTGTATACATAAAACATGTTTATATGTATACATACATACATATGCGTAAATATACATATGCATATGCATATATGCATATATATACATACATTTATATATATACATATGCTTAATTATATTTATGTCCATGTATGTATATTCTTTTTCATGTAAATATAATTAAGCATATATATATTTACACATAAATATATATATATATACACATAGAAACTGATACATATATTTATATATATATATAGACACACACACACACATACACACATCTATATAGCATATTTATATGTGTATACATCATATGTCAGAAATCATCATAAAGGCACTGCTCGACTGCTTGAGCAATCATTCATTGGAGAGGCTAGGGAGTAAGGCTAACAAACAATCATGAAAAATCAATCAACGCTCCTATAGTCGATATAGTACGGCAATATGGGGATGGAAATATGTTAGAGTTATCAAAAGATAATCATAATATTTATTAGGAGGTGAATGGGAAACCATCACAAGAAAAGCCTAGCATAACCAGAGTTACAACTTGATTTATTGATAATATCGGTTAACAAAATTAGTATATCTAAGTAGAGGCACCCACCTTTTATCTCTATAAAAAGATGGACTCTGGTATTTGTCTATGCCCTAAGAAGCATGAAATGTCCTTTCTTGAAGAGATCTCTAGCAAACGCTGGTCGGTTATTTTGAGATTGGAAGATGATCTGGTAATACATGCGACCAAAAGGATTATGGGAAATGAGATTATATACTCGAAACATAGGAAATGAGTCAGTAGTAGCATCCCAGTGGGGTTTTCATCAATACTACTCACAGTGGGCGAAGATAAGGCTGTCACGGTCTCACTATGTAGGCTAATATTCAAAAAATAAAATTTGGTTAACCTGGAAATTGCTATTAAATGCGTGGATTATAAGTTATATATAGCTTATCTGGAAGATTAAACCAAAGCTACGAAAGCCATAGACAAGGAAGAGGCTCTCAATATAGATTTTAAGAGGCATATTCTTGGCAACAAAGATCAGAAACTATGCGGCCAAAGGCAAACTGAGATAACAAGGAGAATTGCATTCCTCAAACAATGGCTTGGTGTGGTAGAAGAACCAAAAGGTGAATGGTGGGTAACTTATATGGTATAGGAGGGTTGGACCCCATTATAGGATGATAATCTCAGTGATATGGAGGCTGAGGAAACACAGGTCTCTAGCATGGAAGTCGTAGATGATAATGAGGAATAATAAGTTTTCATAACATAGTTTTGTTTGCAGTTTACTAGTATAACTAATCTAATACACAGGGATGTAAGATCTATAGTTAGTACAAGGCACATATCGAACTGTTTATGAAATCACTTTGATATAAGGATGGTATAGAAATGTATGACTATGTTATAGCATAGATAATGAAGGGTAAGATACTCACTTGATGACATTTACAAAACATATAGATATACTAAAATAAGTGAAGTTTAGAATCCAAATATTTCTTTGAGCCAGGCATATACTAAAATGCAGTAAAAGGAAGAACTCTAGTAACTCTTGTATATTGGTTTAATTTAGCATTTACATTTAGACATCTATAAGACCAGAATATCATGGTAAGATCATGAGCTACATGATAGATGGGTTGTATTATTATCAATCTCTTGTTGACTAGTGTTTATACCTCTATTATTATTATAGCATGGGTAATCCTTCATAGTATAGCCAACAATTTATGATGCTGACTTAATATGAAAGAAGCCTAGGCTATAATAACAAAAGTGGAAAGTATGCAGAGATAATACTAGTTCTTCTTCTTCTTCTACTAACACTTAATTAAGTGGTCTGCACTAGGATTGTCTTGAGAATCTATTTTGTAGGAAAAGCATAAGGTAGAAAATATGGCAAAAGCGACAACAATACACAATGAAGTCTGGTAGAAGCAAGTTAATTCATGGGAAATTATAGATACTACCTATGAAGGGCTTTTTGAATAGCCAGAATGAAGAAATTGTAAAGAATTATATGTAACTCAATAAATGATATTAGATATTGACTAGACCGATGGTCCCAGGTAAGGCCGAAGGTTTTCTCCTCTCCTCTCTTTCCTACCAATGCTCGCACTGAGCGAAGATTGTAATTTTATTTTATTAATAAAATATGTCTTAGGTCTTTTACCAAGCAAAAAAAATAGAAAAATAAATTTTAACTTAATAAATAAATAATCCTGAAAAAAAAGAAGTATAAGAATTAAAAAAATAAATAAATAGAATATCTAATAAAAGAAGGTAACATTAACAATATTCTAATCAAATAAAATAGTGAATTAAGAAATATTTTAATTGTAAATATGATTATTCTACAATAACTAACATTTTGATAAGACAAATAATTATAAATTAAATTAATTTTAAATTTTTTTAATTATTATTTGTATTTTCATAAAAAGACATAAATAACTAAAATAAATTTTACACTTGATTAAAATGAATCATTAAAAGAAAATGAAAAGAAGAATTAGGATAAAGCTAATTATTTTTTTTAATATTATTTTTTTCTTTGTACACACTTAATAATATATTTATTTTCCTATTTTTTCTTTTTCTTTTTTAGAAAATTAGAAAACAAGATAGAATATCTTAATAAAATAAATAGTATTGAAAAAATATTTTTATTAGATTTTTTCCTTTATGAACACTCTTTATCTAATTAATTAATATTTTTATATATATATTTTTAATTTTTTATCATATAAGATATCTTTTTTAAATTTAATATAAATAAATAAAATTGGGTTGTAATTAAATAAAATTGCAAAAGTGTAAAATTTTAGTGAGAATCAAAATTAAATTAAAAATTATTCTTTTAAATGATAAAATTATAATGATAATATAATTCACATAAAATTTAAATGAAATATTTATAATATTTATACAACATGTAAGATCAATAAATGATATGCCATACCCGTCCTCGAACCCCCACCTTTTCAAGATAATTAAAAAAGGATTTACTCCATCTCTTGGTTCATATGTTTATCTCTCCCTTGATTTGCTCCTGGGAGCTTGTTAGTTCTGCATTGGATAATTATCATTTTGAGCTAGGCTCCTTTTATCATGGGGGTTTCCTTCCTCGCTCTGATCTGCTAGATAATGAGAATTGTGGAGTTTTATTGTTTGAGTTGAGAATGGGGTTATTATGTGATAGATTGGGGGACACCTTGCATTCTTTTGAATCCTTGCTAGAATCAGTTCCCTCACAGTTTATGGATAAAGCCTTAGTGGTGCTTATGGGTTTACATTCTCTGCTCTCTTTTGGTTTTTTGGCCTTAGCTCCTCCACGGTTAGAATCTCCCTTGCAGATCATTCCTCCTTTGATCATGGATAGAGAGCCCCCTGTCGAGAGCTCAAGTTCTTGGTTTTAGAACTAACTATGTGTGTAGATATGTTAATGTCTTTTTGATGCAGGGTTCTGATCGGTTGATATATCTTTATGGCAAGCTTGGGAAGCCTTGTGGTTGGGTACCTCCTCTACAGATTACTCCTCACAATTTTTTGGGTCATATGGATAATGATATGTATATCTTTGATAAGCTATGTAATGGGAGGGTGATCAATATCAAATATGTAATTGGGTTTATGGGGTATTTTGGATAATGATATGTATATCTTTGAAAGCTATGTAATGGGAGGGTGATCAAAATCAGATATGTAATTGGGTATATGGGATTTTAAATTTACTTTTTTGGGCCACAATCGGAGGTTTTCTTGTGGGTTCTTTCCTATCGATATGCCCTTTGAACCCGTTTGTATTTTCAAAATTCAAAATTAATAAAATATGTTTAGTGGCTTGCCCACTTTTATAAAAAACATAAAAAAAAATGTTATGCCATACTAAAATAAATTGATTTATTTCTTTAATTACATTTTTTCTATTGAACTATGTTTAAAATTAATTATATTTCTTAGACATATTTAATTATATTAAATTAAATTTTTTTTTTAAATAACTATTTTTTTTAATTAATTTTTTACTTAATATGGTTGATACTAATTATATTTTTTATACATATTTTATCATATCTAAATTCTAATAAGTTGAAAAAATATTATTATTATTTTTTTGACTTATACAATTATTATATACTAAGGTTTTTTTAATTTTTTTTATTTTATATACTTTGATTTTACATTTTTGTTTATTCTATTTTAGTTTTTAAAATAATACAAATTTGAAATTATTTTAATTATTTATGGTTTTTTTGTGAAATTACAATGATAGATAAAATTTATTAGAATTAGTTCATTTTATAATTATTTTCCTTCTATTAAAATTTGAATTATTATAGAATAAATTCTTTTTAGATTTTTATTATACAATATTTAATTTGCATATTTTATCAATTTTAAAAATATAAATATTTATGTTCTTAGGTTGAGATCATTGGCTTACTCTTTTTATCTCTATTTCTTCTTTGCTCACTTCAACACTCTTTCCATCTCTCTCTCTCTCTCTCTCTCTCTCTCTCTCTCTCTCTCTCTCTCTCTCTCTCTCTCTCTCTCTCTCTCTCTCTCTCTCACACACACACACACACACACACACACAACCTTTTTTCTCCCTTCCTATATTTATAGTTATATATGTCTCTCTATCTCTCATTTCTAACCTATCTCTCCTTTTCTCTATCCCTATCTCTCTCTCCCTCTCTATTTCTTACCCTCCCTCTTCCCCCCTCCCTCTCTTGCTTTCCTTATCTTTACCTCCTCATGTCTCTCTATTTCTCTAACTCACACACACCCTCCATATTTTTATTGCTCTCTCTCCCCTCTCTCTTTCTCTATTACTTATCTCTATCACCTCCCTTATCTCTCAGTCTTGCCTCCTCCATATCTATCTTCCCATATCTCCCTACCCCCCTCTCTCCCCCTCTCTCTCTCTCTTACTCACTCCATCTCTCCCACTCTCTCTTTTATATATTAATCTCTCTTATATCTTCCTACATCTTTCTATCTCTAAATTTCCCTCTCTATAATTGTCTCACTCTTTCTATTTATGTTTCTTCCTCTCCTTCCTCTCTCATTCCATATTTCACCCCCTTTATTTTCATATAATATCTCTATCTTTCCTTTCGATCACCATCTCGCCCTATCAATCCTTTTTTATATATATAATTATCTCTCCCTCTCACTCTTATTCTCTCTATCTCTCTTATTCTAAGTTTCTCTATCTCTCTCTATTTACCTATTGATCCTCTCTTCATCTCTTTTTATCCATATCTTTTTACCTCTATCTCCTTATCTTTATCTATCAGTCTCCCTATATCTTTGTCTATATATATGACTCCATCTCTCCCTCTCTCCCTCTCTCCCTCTCTATCTATGAAGAAACATGAGTCTATTGGTATATCTTCCTCTATTTGTATCTCTTTTTTTCTCTCCCTCTTGTTTTCTATATCCATCTCTATGAATTGAGCTCTCTCTCTCTCTCTCTCTCTCTCTCTCTCTCTCTCTCTCTCTCTCTCTCTCTCTCTCTCTCTCTCTCTCCTTAGTTCTATCTCTCCATCACTCATTCCCCCATTTCCCCCTCCCTATCTTTATATCTCTACCTCTCTCCATTTCTCTCACAATTTATCTCTCATTCTCTTCCCATATATCTCTATGTATCTTTCTATATCTCTCCCTCTATCTATCTCCTCTAATTCTCTCTCCCTCTCTCCCTCTCTATTTCTCTATCTCAATTCTCTCTCCCTCTCTCTCTCCCTCTCTTCTTATATATATATATATCTCCTTATATCTCTATCTTTTTATCAATTTATAATACTCTCTCTCTCTCTCTCTCTCTCTCTCTCTCTCTCTCTCTCTCTCTCTCTCTATATATATATATATATATATATATATATATATATATATATATATATATATATATATATATATATATATATATATATATATATATATATATATATATCTTCCTCTTTAACTCTCCTCTCTAACTTTCCCTCTTTATCTCCTTATCTATCTATTTTTATTTCTTCCTCTACCTCTCTTTGTCTCTCTATGTATCACACTACCACTTCATCTCTCCTCCTATATTAATTTCCATTTTCACTTCCCTCTCTCCCCCTGTATTTCTAGAAATTTCTTTTTATATCTATCCATCAACCTCTCTCCCTCTTTCTCATTCCATCTTTCTATACCTTTATATCTATATCTCTCTCTCCATATTTCTTATTCCATGTCTCCCTCTACCTTTATCTCATTGTCTCTCTCCCCCTATATCACTCCCACTCTCTACCTCCATATATCACTCCCTATCTCTATCTTTATCTTCCTATCTCTTGCTCTCTCATTCTCTCTCACTCTCTTTCCCTCTATATTTATCCTTTTCATCTCCATATATCCCTCTCTCATCTCTCTCTCTATCTCTCCCTCTCCTATCCATATTCAGCTCCATCTCCATCTCCATCTCCATCCCCATATCTCTCTCTCTATCTTCCTCTCTATTTCTATCCTCTCCGTCTATCTCCTTAGTCCTCTTTCTTTCTCCTTCCCATATCTCTCCATCTTTCTATACCTATATCTCCCTCTCTATGTCTTGCTATTACAAACATAACATGAGTCTTTTAGTAGTGGAAGCTAATTATAATCCCATTTCAAATGTTCTTCCAATTGGCCTCATGTACTACACAAATGTATCCAAAAACTAAACAAAAATCTTGGCTACTTGATCTTCCACACCTCTTTGGTGTACCCATTGCACACCAAGGTGCAATTTCTAGTTATTATTATATTTTTATTATTAGCCAATAGGCTATTAGAGGTTAAAAATCCTACTAGGTTTGTGTGATGTCTCACACCAGTTTTCTTTTATCGATCAATCTCACAAATGTAACAATAAATTCATTAATTGGGGGTGGGTGATTCAATTTGCTAGTTTACATAGTGGACGATTTAAGGTTCTAGATATCAAATAGGGTAAGTGGTTATAGGTAGGACAAGGCTTGTAGATGTTATAAAGTATTATGCTTTAAGTTTTGTAAATGCATTCCTAATAAAACAAAAATAGCGAAAGAAAATCAGTTTGTTTTCATAAAGTACAATATGCATGCCCAATACTTTATTTTATATCATTTTAATGATTCATGCTTGACACATGTGCCTCAGAATATTTTTTGATTAGAGGTTTCTCTTAAAAAATATATATTGAATCAATTTAAATAAATATATAATAATCACTGTTTAAATAGTTAATTATGATATTATAATATTATATTTTAATTCTTAATAATTAAATATATTAAATTTAAATTACTTTTTATTTTTCTGATGCATAAAATTTTTTAAAGTGTTATTTTATAATTATTTTTGTCAAGCAAAAATTTTTTTTAAAAAAAAGGGGATAAAATTTATTCAATCCAAATCAAGATACAAGGCAGAAGCCAAAGGCTCAGTAAAAAGGAGAACAACCAACAAACCAAACAACAACACTACATAGTCCTGTCTTCCAATAAAGCTCTCTCCAAAATCCCTCGATAATCAGAAGGTAACTCACCCCTACCACTGATATCCCAACCATCCCCTTTCTCCGAGGCCCACTTCGCCAAGCAGTCAGCCATGGTATTCCATTCTCTAGGGATGTGACAGAAAGAGACAGATTCCAAGGAGCTACAAACACTTAAAATCTGTCTGACCATCAAAGCTAATTGCCAACTAACACCATCCAACCTCTGGTTGTTCAACATATCCACAACAATCTGAGAGTCAGACTCATAGATAATCCTCCTCCAGCCAAGAGAGCAACCCTGCTCAACAGCAGTCTTAATAGCCAGGGCCTCCATCAGGTTATTAGAGTAAAGCCATTTGTAGACAGAGAAGCAAAAAACAACATCACCATCTTTACTTCTACCAATACCCCCAATACCAGCATGCCCAGGATTCCCCCGAGAAGATCCATCCGTATTAATCTTCAGGACCCCATCAGGAGGAGGTGCCCATCTCCCATCACGACAGAACCGTTTCTTGACATGACGGGGCATAATATTAGCAGAGCAACCCCTACTATTAACACCCAAGCTCAGATCTCGCACAACCGCAACATCCCTAGGATCAATACTTACGGACATATCACATTTAGCATGAATAGTCTCCTGAAGCCTACTCATAATCTTTGTCCACAGTTGACCACTATCCAATCTGGAATCACAAAAAACTCTACGGTTCCTTTCCAGCCAAAGGTTCCAAAGAATGAAACCAGGCCCAATGAACCAGGCCACCTGAAGAAAAGGAGTCTTCGTAGGAGGCTTGCCCAGACTCTCCCAAAACTCAATAAGAGAGAAAGCATGAATGCAACCATGATGCCAAGCCTCCCACCATCTGTGCCAAATCTCACGAGAGTAGGGGTAGTGGAAGAACAAGTGGGAAGAACATTCTTCACTACTCAAACAAAGAACACAAATGGAAGGTCCCTGAAACCTCCTTTTACGAAGGTTCTCCCAAGTGAGACATTTCCTCTGGGCAACCAACCATAAAAAGAAGTTACACTTGGGCCAAGAAAAGTTGTTCCAGCCTTTCTCCACCAAGGCACCTCAGCAGGACCATGTAAATTCCTATCAAGCACAGCATAGCCTTGAGCAACAGTATAATTACCTTTTGGGCTAGGACTCCAAGCCAATTTGTCCCTCTCCTTCAGAGAGCTGCAAAGCCTGCCCTCCAAGACCTTACACAAAGCTGCCCGATCCTCCTCAGAACCGCCCACAGGCCACTCTTGCAGATCATTCCAGCAAGACATCTCCAGATGACCAATACGCTTAACAGTTTTAAAATGCTCCACCTTAATCCACCCAGCATCAGAGAACATCTGGCAAAGAGGCAGAAGCTGAGGGAAACTAGATAGGATGGGAGGGTGACCATCCCAAGAGTCCAACCAAAAAAGAGCATCAGATCCATTATTACAGATCCAGAAGAGACCATTCCTAACAAGCTGAGCTCCCTTCTTAAGAATATCCCATATGCAAGAACCTTTGCCCAACAGAGCAATCCGTGGCACTTCCTGACTCTCAACCCTAGGAACATACTTGAAAGAAAGAATCTTGGCCCACTCTTGATCTTGGTTGTTGCACCATCTCCAGTACAGCTTAGCCGCCAAAGCCGAAACCATAAGAGCCACAGACCTAAGGCCAAGGCCCCCAGCATGCTTCAGCCTACAGACAGACTCCCACTTGACTAAACTCCACTTCAAAGAATGAAGGTTTCCCGACCAAAGGAATTGCCGGGAAAGAGCATCAAACTCCCTCATAAAGGAGGCAGGAGGAATCTGCACACAACACCTATAAATAGGGAGAGTCTGCATCACTATTTTAAGGAGAAGCACTCTACCAGCAGAAGAGAGCCATCTGTGAGTCCAATGACTAACCTTACTCTGGAACTTATCCAAAATCCCCTGCCAAAAATCTCTCCATTGGGGTCCCAAAGCCAAAGGAATCAGAAGGTACATCAGGGGAAGAGATCCAATTTGGAATCTAAGAATCCTGGCAATCCTGTATTGAATGAGACGAGGAGTATTAAAGAAATAAATGGAAGATTTATCATCATTAATACTCTGACCAGCAGCTTTCAAGTAGATGTCTAAAGTTCTCCTAAAATTCACTACCTCACTAACTCTAGCCAAGCCCATCAATGCAGTATCATCCACAAATTGAAGGTGAGAACAGGGAGGGAGATCATTGTTCCAGCTCCAGCCGTGAATACAACCCTACCGCACCTGAGATTTAATAAATCTACCAAGACCTTCCGCCATGATAATGAAAAGATAAGGGGAAAGAGGGTCCCCTTGCCGGAGTCCCTGAGAAGCACTAAACCAATCTGAAGATTCCCCATTAATGAGAATGGAGAAGGAGGATGAGGTAACACAACTGAGAACCCAACTCACCCATTCCTCTTTAAAGCCAAAGGCCAAGAGGATATTCTGAAGGAACTCCCAGCTCACCCGATCATAAGCTTTAGCCATGTCAAGCTTAATGAACATCGCCCTCTCCTTAGAGGAAGCCATAGAGTGAATAACCTCCGTAGCAATCACGACACCATCCAAGATTTGTCTCCCTTCCACATAGCCTCCCTGCTCAGCAGAAATCAAAGCACCAAGGAGAGGTTTGAGTCTCTCAGCAATCAATTTGGTGATGATCTTGTAGACAACATTGCATAAAGCAATAGGCCTGAATTGATCCATCTGATTAGCCCCCTCCTTCTTAGGTATGAGAGCTAGAAAAGTAGAATTCAGAGACTTAAGCATTTGTTTGTTCCTAAGGGATTCCTGAACCACCTCAAGGAGATCAAACTTTATTATTTCCCAAAATTCCTGGAAGAACTCAATTGGAAACCCATCTGGGCCAGGAGCTTTGCCTTTTTTCATACTAAACACAACCTTCTCCAATTCAAGCAGTAGTATTGGACCCAAAAGAGCCTCATTCATCTCATCTGAGACCAAGCAAGGAATAGAATCCAAGATAGCCCTCTCCTCGGATCTAGCAGCAATATCCTCCCTAGTAAAAAGATTAGAAAAATAGTTGATAGCTTCCCTCGAAATTTCACCACAGGACGAGAGTTGGGACCCATCACTTGAGACAAGCATGGAAAAGGAGCTCCCCTGCCTATGGGCCTTGACCGAATTATGGAAGAAAGATGTGTTTCTATCCCCCTCCTGAAGCCAATCAATACGAGATTTTTGCTTCCAGAAAATCTCCTCCTGAAGCTCCCACTCTTCTAAGCCCTTAAGGGCCAAGGACTCAGCATTCAAAAGGTCAGAGGATAGCCCATGGTCTCGAATCTAACGAGTGACACTATCCAGCTTGGACTGAGCAGCAAGTTTCTAAGCATGTAGATTCCCAAAACATTGTTTATTCCACCTCTTAAGCCTATACTTCACATATTGGAGCCGTTTGCTAAAAGTGTACATGGCCCTCCCATGGGCAGGAAGCCCTTTGTACCACCAATCCAGCACCAGATCCTGAAGAGAGTGATCCCATAACCACATCAACTGAAATTTGAAGGATGAATTTTTGGTGACCCCGTAAGAGGAGACACAAAGCTTGATAGGCCAGTGATCAGATCCCCTCCAATCCAGGATATCAGAACTGGTAGTCCACCTGCTACTCATCCAATAATAGGAAACCAGAAATCTATCAAGCTGTTCTGAGATAGCCTCATCACCACATCGCCTATTATTCCAAGTAAAAACTCCATTGATTGGCTTCATGTCAACAAGGTTAAGGAGACCAATATTATCTTTGAGCAAAAGAGAGGAAGGATCAAGCCTAGCTAACCCTCCCCGTTTTTCATCCATACTAATAACAGCATTAAAGTCACCAACCAAAATCCATGGGAGAAACAGGTCTAGAGAATGGACAAAATTGATATGATCCCAAAGGTGTGTCTTACCTGGAAGATCAGTAGGAGCATAAATATTGGAGAAAAGACATCTTTCGCCAGTTTTGAAAATGGAGGCAACCATAGAGATAGAAGACCGACTAGAGACCCACCATAAGGGGGAGACTTTCCTCAGGTTCCAAAAGCAAGCCACCCCCCCAGAACTGCCCAATGCCCCCACCTCCTGCCAGTAGCCTTGGGGCCAGATACGCAGAGCACAATTATTCAAACCATCCACTGTAAGCTTGGTTTCCTGAATGAATACCACATCTGGAGCTTGAGACTCAATTAATCTGCGAACAACCTTTTGTCTGGGGATGCTGTTCAACCCCCTTACATTGCAAGATAAAACTATCATTTAGGGGGGTGGGAGAAGTGGGAATCAATGGGTTTCACAGACCTAGACTCAACCAAAGTATCCCCCATAATCTTGACCTTCTCTTGATCAGTCTTCCTTCCACTCCTTGACTGTTTATCTAGAGGCCCCTTTTTAAAATATTTTTGATGCAAGCCTAAGGCAGGAGGAGCCTTAGCACCCTTCACAGGATCCGCGGATGCCTTCAAAACTTCTAGACAAGGAGCCAAGCTAGCATTACCCACCGTAATCTGTGACTCCTGGAGGCCACCAATATTCTGAACATGAGAGAGCAAGTCCAAAGCCGGTTGACAAACCTGTTGAACCCCTGACGATAGAATCGGCTCCTCCTTCCTTGCAACCACCTCTTAATTCTCTACTTGACCCTTAACCCTAGAAGAAAGCTCAGTTGGAATACCATCTTCTTGGACTACGCTATCCAGAAGCTCAAACCTGTTAAATGTGTCATCATTTTGTCTGTCCATCCAAGGTCTCTTCTTGCCTTTGCCTTTGTTACGGGATTTAACTGGGGTAAATCCCTCCTTATCAACAGGCCCATCAAACACTGGAGCTTTCCCCTTGTTCAACCTAGGAGGTTCAGAGGTAGGCAAGGGGGAAGAATTCAATCTGGGGCATCTGCGATGAAGATGACCATATTCATGGCAAATTCTGCATCTGAATGGGAGGGTTTCGTAATCTAGCTGCTGAATCCAGGAGGAAGAACCCATGCAAATTTCCATAGAGTCTGGTAATGGATTATTCAAATCAACTTCAACACAAATGCGAGCAAAGGAGATTACCTTACAATCTTGAGTCTGTGAAGCCGATCCAACAGGTTTCCCAAGAAGTAAAGAGATTGAGTGGAGGATATCTTCCCTCCAAAATTCCAACAGAAGCCTTGGCAAATGAACCCACACAGGCACCCACGATGGGATCTCTTCCATAGAGTTGAAGCCCATATGCCAAGGCTTGATAAAGAGCCCAACTTGGTTAAAGAAATAAGGGCCACCCTCAAAAGCCCTATTCCTGTCTGCTATGCTTGAAAAAATAACTAGGAAGTAGTTATTAGCTGCTAAAAGAATCTCCATATCTCCTTCAGGGTTCCAAACCCGACGTGCCCAGGACTCCAACACAGGAAGAGAGAGACGAAGGCCCAAAAATTTGCATATAAGAGCATGCTTGCTCCAGTAATCAACATCTTCTAAAACCTACTCAGGTTGAATAACCAAAACTGGTCTATCTTCTGATCTCTCCAAACATCCATTAACTTTTTTAATTCAAAAAGACCCTTTTGACGAGGAGGTACCCTCCCCAGAAGGGGGAAACTCAGTTCGATCCTTGTTACTGGCATGCATCAAAGAGGATGGATCTACCATCTCCAAATCTAGGGAAGAAGCAAGGCCCTGATTCTCCATTGAAAAAAGAGCCCAAGAACCTAACAAAATAAGGAAAGAGGCAAGGCAGTCGGCCCAAATGCCCAAGTGACCTCGAGCCCCCCGTCCAAGAGACCCTCGCACCAGACAGTGGCCAGAAAAATGCCTAGCCGCAGAAGAGAGGAGATCAAACTCCTATCCAACCCCCTCCAGACCCCTGCGAACACAGAAAACCCCCCCCGCGAGCAGAAAGCAGCCACCGGCGCGCGCAGAATGCAGGCAAAACAAGCTAGGGCACGTGGGCCCTAGCTCGCACCAGAGCTCCACGAAACACCATCAGTCATCCGTGTCAGCCTTCATTGTCTAATCTTTTGTCAAGCAAAATAATTGATAGATTAATTTTATATTTTAAAATAATAATTTAATTTAATAAAAAATAAAAGCATGTAAAATTCATATTCATTTTAAGAATATAATTTTTTCCTTATTTGAATTTTATTTTATGTTTCACCTATTTATATTTATTGTTTTTAAAAAATAATTTATTTTAATTTTAAAAATTAAAAATTTTAAAGCAAAAAATGTTTTGGGTTGCTTTTTAGGGTATGGGGTTGGTTTGTAAAAGTTAAAATTGTATGCATTATTAATTTTTAAGCATATTTTTAAGTTTCTAGTAACATATAATTAATGTGTTTTATAATTGTTGGCAATTGACACTCATCCGGTAAGGGTTAATGCCATTTTGGGTTGTCATTGATGGCAACTCATCATCTCAGGGTAAATGGTTTCATTGTTTGGTTAACTGAAATTCATTGCACTAGTCAGCATTCACATTGCTTTACATCGGCACTGGCACCAACATTCACTTCATACCAACTAAATCCTAATCCTGGTAAGATGTCTTGATCCTAGTAACGTGTATATGGAACCCAGTAATGGATAGGACACGACTAAGGAAATATTTTGGTCCCGATTATTTTCTCCATGGATTTTGGTGGTAATGTGTGATGGCTGACTTGGTCATTATATTTATGTTTGGATTTCATTATGCTCTGGTAGCCGACTTGTTTATATTTCTCATTGAAGCTGACATGGTTAAGTTAGAAGGATATTTAAGAAGACCACTTCAACGATAGATCATGTATAGTATGGAATGCAAATTTTGGATTGTGAATATTTCAGTGAGTATTGGTATGTATTTTGGTCAGTGATTGGAAGTGTTTGTGTGCAATTTCATGTGCACAACATAATCGGTAGCAAAATAGAGCATTAGTAAACTAGTATACAGAGAAGGATATCAAAGCATTCATCGAAACTTGTCGAGCATTGTCAGATGCATTTTATAAGTTTATATTCATTTGTAAACACTTTGCAATATTTTGAAGGTCAGCGTGACTTCTTATCTATGTTTGAGTAGTGAGATCTAGGTAGTCAGCCTTGTTGCATGTGCAAACCCTCTCATGTAATATTTGTATACCTTGATCAAGTATATAGATATTGTGGGTATTATCCCCACTATGGTTTTTCCCTTTGCATGATTTTTCACGTATCAATCCTGGTGTCATGGTGTTACCTTTCTATGTGTTATTTGGTACATATGCACTCTAATTTTATTTACTGTTAAATGGTTAATAAGTAATAATTTCAAAACTAACATTACCGATAGAACACTTTTTGGTTGGTAATATGGATGATTTCATCATGTGTTGCATTGGTTTTGTCATTGATGTCAACACCTATCCTTCTAGAGGTCTACATTATTGAGTTGACACTCTGGTTATATTGGTTTATTGTTGAACTGACACATTGTGGTCACCAGCATAGTTAGTGTCTTATGCATAGTCACCAGTATATGTTCACCGATAGGTTATATGGTTCATCGATAGGAATGATGACTTGTTATCATCTGGAGATCACTTGAAGACATGGATTGGATTTTTGCATTTGGTGTTTTTCTCATTGGTCTAATTAGGTTAACATATTTGCTTTTACTAGCAGATAAGTCTAGGTTATGGACCAGTACAAGATATCATCTTTCGGATCAACACAACACATTTTGGAAATTGTGCAAATACATTAAGGCTGACATATTGTATCATATCAAGACTTATTATATAATTGATTTAAATGTTATATCTTTAGTGAGCCGACCTTAAAATTTGGTCTTAGGTTTTATATAAATATAAGATCTCATTTGAGAGATGTAATCATATATGTAACACGGTAATGGTATGAGTGTATGTGCGAATATTGAAGATCATATGAGCAGATCATAGTGTGAATCACAGAAACATTATCTAGAGGTTGAAGGAAGGTTATGAAGGTGTTTGTCAGAGCTTAAGCTAGTATTGAATCTAGCATTGTAGATGCTACTTTGAAGCAGTATATTGTTATAGGATTTAACCATCCTACTGTAGTCAGTGTGACTCTTATTTTGTGATTGAGCAGGGAGCTCTAGGTGGTTGGCCTTTCTGCATGTGTAGACCCCATTTTTATACACTTACTATCTGCAATAGTATCATCTAATTGTAGGTAAGGTTTCCCACCATGGTTTTTCTCCTTACAAGGTTTCCACATGAAAATCTATGTGTCATGTATTGTGGATGTTGTTTTTCTTTTTATTACATGCATTAAGTTACACCAGTACTGATATAACTGCTAATCTATTTTATTGACATTAAGTTTGGTTTACAGGAACTAAGTTTAAGTTGGAGTAATTTTTATTTGGGTTATAATTTATTGACAACTGATTCCCCCCCTCCCCTCTCAGTTGCTCTTCTGATTCCTAACAATTGGTATTAGAGCTAAGTCCTCTTTTTGCAGAAGCCTAATAGCTTGAGGAGATCCTATGGAAACAAACATTTTTAGGAAGGACAGTCCTAAACTTGATGGAACTAATTATGGTATATGGAAGATCAGAATGGAGACACATCTAAACATCATTGGAAGAGATATATGGGAAGTTACAAAGAATGGCTATGTTGGTCCTACTCCGAATAACCCTCATCCATCAACATTGGCTAAAGAGTTGGAGAATGATTGCAAAGCAAGAGACGTGCTTCTAAGTGAATTATTAGATCAACAAATCATGGGATTATCAGACTGATCTACTACTAAAGCTATTTGGGATAAACTCAAAATATTTAATGAAGGAGATACCACTGTCAAAATTGCAAAACTGGAATGTTACCAGGTTAGGTATGAAAATTTGAAAATGGAAGAAGATGAAAGAGTTTTTGCATTTATGGAAAGAGTTAATGAAATTGTTTTAGGAATACAATGTTGTGGAGGATATTTAAGTTAAGATGAAATTGTTTCCAAAGTTTTAAGAGCTTTTCCAGCGTCTTACAAATTAAAGTAACTGCTATTAATGAGTTGAGAACAATGCCTAATACATTAGTATCGAGAGATACCTTGGTTTGAAAACTTTCAGCATTTGAGCTTGAGAAATTTGGTCATGTTGCTATAGTCAAGACTGAATTATCATTCAAATCATCATCATCATCATCTGACAAATCTGATTGGAAAGCACTTTATGCAAAAGAACTTGAAGATATCAGGAAGGAAAATGAAGAACTTGAACAACTTGAAGCATTATTTGCAAGGAATATGCCTAAAGGTCCAATAGGAAGTAAGTATGAAGGTAAAGCATCTTTCAAATGTTTTAACTACAATAAAATTGGTCATATAGCATCTAGATGTCTTGATAGACATGCAAGATTGAGAGAAGAAGCAAAGAGAACATATAAGCCTAACCTTGAATATTAAAGATACATATTTAAGAAAAAAAAAGATAAATTATGTTACTATGTAGATCAAGGAGTTACAAATGATTTAGATGAAGATCTGATAGATAATGGATGGGCATTTTTTGCAATACAAGAAGATCAACCGATGCCTATTGTCAAACCGGTAGAGCAGTCACTAGCAAAAAAAATTGAATAAAAGGATGAATGGATCATTGACAGTGGATGCTCGCATCGTATGACTAGTGATAAAAGCATATTCTTGTCATTCCAGGAATGTAATGGAGGTCTAGTAATATTTGGAGATGACAAAGCTTGTTTAATCAAAGGAAGAGGCAGTATTTCTTTGGATGTTAAGCACAATACTGAAAATGTTTATTATTTAGAAGGTTTGAAGTATAATCTTTTGAGTGTTGGTCAATTAGTGGAAAAAGGATTTCAATTACAATTCAAGAATGGAAAATGCAAAATCATAAACAAAACTGGATTGGAGATTGCAACTGGTAATCAGACTAAAGGTAATATCTTTCATTTTGAATACCAGTGATAAGAGATGTTTGATTTCCCACATTGATGAAAGTTGGTTATGGCATAACAGACTCTATCATGTGAATTTTGATTGAATTGTAAAGACCAGTTCAACTAAGGCCGTAAGGGATTTATCTAAGATTGTGAAACCTCATAATCTAGTATGTAAGGAATGTCAAATGAGAAAGCAAGTTAGAACAACATTTAAAAGCATTTTTGAGAAATCCACTAATATTCTTGATTTAATTCATATTGATTTGTGTGGTTCGGCAAGAACAAGAATTCTTCAGGGAGATAGATATTTTATGCTAATAATTGATGATTATTCTAGAACTTGTTGGGTTACTTTTCTCGGGGAGAAATCAAAAGCTTTTGGGAAATTAAAGTTATACAAAGCAATGGTAGAGAATAAAATTGACAAGAAAATCAAATGTTTGATATCTGATCTATGAAATGAATGGAATCAAAAGACAACTATCAACACCTCGAACACCTCAACGGAATGGAGTTATAGAAAGGAAGAATAGAAATATTTTGGATGCATCAAGAACCATGATAATGGAAGAAAATATACCTCATGTATACTGGAGAGAAGTAGTGAATACAACGGTTTAGACTTTCAACAGAGTTCACATCAAAGGTGAAACCGATGAACATTTTAAAGAAGATTCAAGGTTTTTAGATTCTAAACTAGCAGTTGAAATTATCATAAATGAGCCAACATAAATTACACCGGTACAGAATGTAGATCCAGTCACATCAGCATCATCAAAAAACTCAATTGTGACTGAAGAAAAACATGTGAATAAACCCAGGTATGTAGCATTGAATCATTCAAAAAACTAGATAATTGGAAACAAAAATCAAGGTGTTATGACAATAGGAAGATTGGAAAATGAAGAGGTATGTTTAATTTCTCAAGTTGAACTAGCATCTATTTTTAAAGCATGTCAAGATGAACATTGGTAAAAGAAATGGAAGATGAATTATAACAAGTTGAAAAGAACAACACATGGACATTAGTTTCCCGGCCTAAAGACAAAAATGTAATTGGAACTAAATGGGTATTTAGGAATAAACTAAATGAAGATGGTAAGGTAATCAGGAACAAAGCAAGAATAGTTTGTAAAGGCTATTCTCAGAAAGAAGGAATTGATTATAATGAAACCATTGCACTGGTAGCTAGAATTGAGCCAGTTAGACTATTTCTTGCATTTGCAGCTCATAAGAACTATAAAGTATATCAGATGGATGTAAAATGTGCATTTTTGAATGGTGATCTTGAAGAGGAAGTTTAGATTGAACAACTTGATGGATTTTCATTGACAGATGATAAGGATATGGTTTGCAGATTAGGGAAAGCTTTATATGGATTGAAACAAGCTCCCAAAGCTTGGTATGCTAGATTGGACAAATATCTTTTGATGCTTGGATATACTAAAGGTAATGTTGATAGCAACTTGTATTACAAAATCACTAATGATGACATTTTGGTTATTGAAGTTTTTGTGGATGATATCATTTTTGGAGGTGAAGATGGATTGTGTAAAGACTTTTCTAACAAGATATAGGAAGAATTTGAAATGCCTATGATTGGAGAGATAAAAAAATTTCTAGGTTTGTAGATTTCACAAACAGATAAAGGTATATTCATACGTCAAACAAAATAGTTGAAGGAACTTTTGAAGAAATTTGGTATGGAAAACTCCAAATCGATAAGTACTCCTATGACTACAACTGACAAATTGACATTGAAAGATTATTCAGCTCCTATTAATATGATAAGATACAAATCTATGATTGGAGATTTACTTTATTTAACACAAACGAAACTTGATATAATGAATACAATATGTATTGTTTCAAGATTTCAAAGCAATCCTAAAGAAAATCATGAATCAATAGTAAAAAGGATTTTTCGATACCTACAAGGCACAACAAATCTTGGTTTATGGTATCCTAAGAATGATAATTTGAGTTATGTGCATATACAGATTCAAATTGGGTAGGAGATGTAGATGACAGAAAGAGTACCACTGGCGGTGCATCCTTTCTTGGCAAAAGATTGATTTCATGGATAAAAAAAAAGTAGAGTACATCATTATCTACAACTAAAGCAAAATATGTTGTTGTCGCAACTAATTATACTTAGGTATTATGGATTAAGCAAATGTTGAAGGATATAAAGGTAAAATGCAAAGAACCGATAATTATTTACTATGACAATTCAGCACCAATTGATATATCAAAGAATCTAGTATTTCACTCTAAGACAAAACATGTTTCTATGAAGTACAATTTTTTGAAAGACAATGTTGAAGCAAATGAATTCAGATTGGTTTATGTGAATACTAAAGAGAAAATTACAGATATCTTTACAAAGCCTTTGCCTAAGGGAACTTTTGAATATCTTAGAGAGCAACTTGGGGTAATTTCCCCACCGACAGAGACTTAGATGTTGAAGTTGACATCAAACCGGTAGGGACTAATAGAGAAATGTTTTTCTAGCTTTGATGGAGGAGAGCTACTTCTCAGGGGGAGTAGATAGTTGTATGTTATGTTATGTATTGATTCTTAACTGCTTTGGTATTTGATGTCAAAGGGGGAGAGATATCTATGGAAAAAAAATTGTTGTATTTTGAAGATTGGGGAGAAATATATTCTTGGAGGGATGAATTTTGGTTTTTATTTCTGGTATTGATCTATTTTGGGAGATTGTTGGTTTATTGGTTTTGGCATTCTAATTTGGCACTTAGATGTTTTTCCATCTAGTGTTGTCATCAATGCTAAAGGGGCAGATTGTTGGTATTATGGATGACTTCATCATGTATTGCATTGGTTTTGTCGTTGATGTCAACACCTATCCTTCTGGAGGTCTACATTGTTGAGTTGGCACTCTAGTTATATTGGTTTATTGTTGAACTAGCACATTGTGTTCACTAGCATGGTTATTGGCTTATGCACAGTCACCGATATATGTTCACTGATAGGAATAATGACTTGTTATCATTTCGAGATCATTTCAAGACATGGATTGGATGTTTGGATATGGTGTTTTTCTTATTGGTCTGATTGGGGTGACATATTTTCTTTTACTAGCAAAAAGGTCTAGGTTATGGACTGGTACAAGATATCATGTTCTAGATCAGCACGACACGTTTTAGAAATTGTGTAAATACATTGAGGCTGACATATTGTATCGTATCAAGACTTATTTTGTAATTGCTTTAAATGTAATATTCTTAGTGAGCTGACCTTAACATTTGGTCTTAGGTTTTGTATAAATGTAAGATCTCATTTGAGAGATGTAATCATATATGTAACATAATAATGGTATGAGTGTATGTGTGAATATTAAAGATCATATGAGCAGATCATAGTGTGAATCACACAAACATTATCTAGAGGTGAAGGAAGGTTATGAAGGTGTTTGTCAAAGCTTAAACCGATAGTGAATCCAGCATTACAAATGCTACTTTGAAGCAGTACATTGTTATAAGATTTAATCATCCTACTATAGTCAGTGTGACTCTTATTTTGTGATTGAGAAGTGAGCTTTAGGCGGTTGGCCTTTCTGCATGTGCAGACCCCATTTGTATACACTTACTATCTACAATAGTATCGTCTGATTGTGGGTAAGGTTTCCCACCGTGGTTTTTCCCCTTACAGGGTTTCGACATCAAAATCTTTGTGTCATGTATTGTGTATGTTGTTTTCCTTTCTATTTCATGCATTAAGTTACACCGGTACTGATATAACTGCTAATCTATTTTATCGACATTAAGTTTGGTTTACCAGCACTAAGTTTAAGTTGGAATAATTTGTATTTGGGTTATAATTTATTGGCAATTGATTCACCCCCCCTCTAATTTGTTCTTCTAGTTCCTAACATGATTCACCCCCCTTCTCAATGTTCTTGGATTCCAACAATTGGTATCAGAGCTTGGTTCCTTAGAAGAAGTTTAACCACTTGAGGAAGATCCAGAATTTGGAGTCAATGGAAACCGCTCTGCAATAGCAACTTCAACTTGCTCTTTATAATGAGCAGATGGAGGACAGTAAACTAAAAAATGAACTGAAGCAAGCCAGAGAACACATCATTTCATTGCAAGGAAATATTTTAGTTGTCAAGGCTAAGAGAAAGAAACTTTGTGATCAATTGCAAAATCAGAACAATGATGAGGAAGATGTTATGAAGGATCATTGTCAGAAACTTACTCAGGAGAACACTATCTTGAAGAATGAGATGCAACCCCTAACTATGAGAATGTTCAAGGAGATTGAGGATAGAAAGAAAAATGAAGAAAACTGAGCTCAAGCGTTGAAGGATAGATATGAGGAATGCAATAGACTGACACATGAGAATGACATGTCAAAACTTGAATTGGTCCAGTCCTGAAATAATGAATAGGAACTTGAAAGACATATTATAATCATGAGGGATGATTTGGTTATTGTAAATGAGTACAAGAACAAATTTAAAGCCAGCTCTACAAAACCTGATGAAATGCTAAAGAATCAGAGAGATGCTAATGATAAAAGAGATCTTGGCCATTATGAAGAAGGAGAAAGCTCTGGTATTGCACAACAAGATCAATCATCTAAACAGAAGCAAAAACATGACAATCAGAACCAAAAATCATTGGTAAGATGACCTAATGCTAAGAAATTTAGTGGTACATTCTTTATTTGCAATAAATATGGTCATATGGCTAGTCAGTGTAGAAATAGGAATAATCAAAACAACGCATCATTCACCGGTCTTGGAAATGTAAGATGTCATGCATGTAGTAGATTTGGACATATGGCTAACCAATGCAGATAAAAGGAAATCAAGGAAATCAAGGGGTTAACAAGGAAATTCAGAAAAAAATAATATTATCTATTATGCATGCAATAAGATTTGGCATATTGCTAAATATTGTAGAAGTAAGAACCCACCGACAACTAATGGAAATGCGGATGAGAAGGCAAGGCAAAAGTGGAAGACATCAGAAAGTAGCATGAAATGAGATGGGTAAGAAGATCTGATACACCACAGGCAGAACTGTTGGCATAAGTGCAGAGTATGATAACATGGTCACATTGTATGTTGTCATTGATGTCAATAATGCTCAAGAGTGAAACGGTAATATGCTGAAGAGAACCAGTCTATTAAAGTTAAGAAACTAATAATGTGAACCGTAATAATGTTGTAAACTGGCATATGTGCAAAAGGTGAAGTGGTGTGTTTGTCCAAGTGAACCGGTATGTCAAAGTGTGAACTGGAACCGATATGTCAGAATGAGAACCGATATTTGAAATGTTTTGTTTCAAGGGTTAATATGGCATGACTACCGCTTGGTAGTCTCAGTCTCAGGGTTCTCGGTTGAAGTGTTCCAAGCCTATGTGACTCAACCGATCACATTTTGTGATGAGTTAGCATTATAACGAAGAACAGATCATGTTGCCACATCAGCCTTATGCGCATGAAGGATCTTGCATGAAGGAGATTGCTCCTACCTACCTCAAGAATGTGCAAAGTCTGTAAATGGTGAAAACGCGTGATGGGTTATCAACTACCATGAATGCGGTGGAGAACGAATGATGGAGAATGTCTTGAGATCAGTTCAAGACTGTTGAATTTAATGCAATATGCTCAACGGTCAGGATTGAACCATTTAAATTTCTTAATCTAAAATGTTTAGGGTTTAGGGTTTATGCTACCAGCCTATCTGTTTCCTATAAGGTCAATGTTGTGTTTCTTTCTGGGGTTGTTGGCAAATGTGGTGTGTGTATCTAAGTGCAGAGATACGTGATTCTTCCCAGACCAGATAAGAGGATTGATACCTGCGGAGTGTGAGTGCAGAAGGAGAAGAGGAACTAAAGCAGATCTGCATTGGCATTGAGTGTTGTTACCAGATCATTGTAATACTTGTTGATCTCTAACCACCTCAATAGTTGGAAAATCCCTTAACAAGGTAGCTTTAACGAGCTTGTTGTAAATCCTTTAAGAGGGTGACTCAAATTCATTGAGTTCTTGAAATCCTCTAACAAGGTAACCTCTCATAGGCTTTAACCCTTAACTGGGTATTTAGCCATCCCTTAACCAGGTGATCCCTAATAGGATCGGTTCCTAACAGAACATGTTGTAATAGTCATTAACTAGACTTGGCTCCTAACAGAGCAGAATTCTAAAGAGTTCAAAAATAGCTTGTGGGTATTCATCCCCACTGTAGTTTTTCCTAGTTGGGTTTCCACATGAAAAATCAGTGTGTCACGTGTGGTGTTCTTCATGTGATGGTTTAAGTGATTTGTGTTTGAAGGTAAATTATGCTGAACTAGCTGTTATTATATTTTTGATGATAGATTACCCGTTCATGCATAAGGGTGAAATGGAAGTGTAGTATTAGGTTGAGTGGAAAGCTAAGTGATTAACCGGTTAATGCTTGTCATAGTCATTCTTAGCTTCACCGGTTGTACTCTATTTTAGACTGGTGTTATTGTTTGCCCGTCATTTGTAGTGATTGTTGTTTAACCAATTTTAGGAAAGTATTTTTGCCTGTACTGATTCACCCCCCCCTCTCAGTATTGGTATGGTACTAACTATTCATCATTATTTATCAATTGGTATCAGAGTGCCCTCTAGGTCCTCTGTGTTGTAAGCTTGACCGCTTGAGGGAAAGATCCTAGTGGAATGATGAAGAGGGAAGGTCTAAAGTTCAACAGAGATAATTTCAAAATATGGAAGGACAGAATGAAGATATACATCAGAAGCATGGGTGCTCAACATTGGAGCTATGTTGAGAATGCTTATGTTATTCCTATCGTTACTCTCACCAATGATCAAAAGAGAGAGATCTAGGAGAATGGGCAAGTCATGGAAGCCCTAATCAGTAGCTTATCTAACATTTAGTTTATTGATGTCCAGGATAAAGATAATCCCAAAGAAGTATGGGATACTCTTGAGAATATCTATGGCAGTGATGAGCATGTAAAACAAGCTAAGGAAGAAAGCCTTAGAGGGAAATTTTAAGACATGCGGATGGTTGAAGGTGAGACCATTCAGCAATATGGAATAAAAATCAAGACTATTGTTGGAGACATCAAGAGTGCGGGAGGAAAAATGGAAGATTTGACTATTATTAGTAAAGTCTTGAGGTCCTTGTTACCAATCTATGCAATAAGGGTTGCTACTATTTAGGAATTGAGGTCAATAGACAAGACCAAGCTATCCTTAGACTCCATCATTGCAAAATTGACAGCCTATGAGCTAAATAGTTTTGATGGCAGTGGTCAAAAGATTGAATCAACTTTTACAGCTTCTGTTGCACCATCTAGAAAAGGAAAAGAAGCAAGCACCAGCGGTGAACCAAGAAAAAGCAGAGAAATGGATGATGAGGAGATCATAATGGAATTTGAAGCTCTTCTTGCCAAGAGACTTCCTAAGGGAATTGGCAAATACAGAGGCAAGCTCCCTTTGAAATGATTTTCTTGTAACCAGATAGGACACATTGCTATAAATTGTACTAATGGTGACAACAAGGACAAACTGGAAAGGTTTGAGAAATTCAAAAGAGGGAACCGAAGAAACTATTTTGTAGCAGTTGATGAAGGTGTCACAGATGAGGAATCAGAAGATGAAGAAAATGAAGATATTGTGTTTCTTGTAGTCAAAGAGGATGTGTCAGACAATAAGGCTCTTATCTCCCGCTTTGGTAATTCCAATGAGTGGATTATTGACAGTGGTTGCTCTCACCATATGACTGGTGACCGGAGCAATTTTATATCTCTGGAAGAGTATGATGGTGGTGTGGTTCATTTTGGTAATGATGCACCATGTATGGTCAAAGGTAGAGGGCCCATTTCTCTAAATGGAAAGAATAGTGCTAACAATGTGTAATGGGTGGAAGGTCTCAGACACAACTTATTGAGTATTGCCTAGCTGAATGATAGTTTACTCACTATAGAATTCAAAAATGGAGTGTGCAAAATCAAAGGAAATAATGGTGAACTGATGGCCACCAGCATGTAGACCAAAGGCAACCTATTTCAGCTGAATACAAATGTCAGTACATGTCTTATGGCTAAGTTTGATGATAGTTGGATATGGCATAGGAGACTCTGCCATGTTAACTTTGATAACATTTTGAAGGCCAGTAAGATCAAGGTAGTCAGAGGATTGTTGGTGCTGAGAAAACTAAAAAATCCTTTGTGCAGAGAGTGTCCACTGGGGAAAATGTCTTCCTCAACTTTTAAAGGTAAATCTTTCACTGCAAACAATTTACTTGATCTTGTGCATATTGATTTGTGAGGTCCTATGAAAACTAGGAGTGTGTAGAGAGATAGGTATTTTATGATTCTTACAGATGATTGCTAAAGAATGATGTGGGTCACATTCTTGAAGGATAAGTTTGAAGCCTTTGGAAAGTTCAAAGCTTTCAGAGCACTAGTAGAAAAGGAAAGTGGTAGAAGAATCAAATGCCTTAGAACTGATCAAGGAGGGGAATTCACTTTTGGTGAATTCAACCAATACTATGAAGAGAATGGCATCAAGAGGCAACTATCTTCCCCCCGGACTCCACAACAGAATGGATTAGCAGTGAGGAACAACCAGACTATGGTTGAAGTGGCTAGAACTATGTTGATCAAGGAAAGGTTGCTCACACCTTTTGGAGAGAAGTGGTGAGCATTGCAGTCTACACAATGAACTGGGTACTCATCAAGAAAGGAAAGGATAAGACTCCTTATGAGTACTGGATCAGTAAGACACCAGTGGTAAGCTAATTTAGAGTATTTGGTAGCAAATGTTATATCAAGAGGAGTGAACATCAGAGCAAGTTCGATGCGAAATGTGATGAAGGAATATTCCTAGGCTATTCCACCAAAAGTAAAGCTCTCAAATGTTTCAATAATAGGACTCAGAGAATCATTGAAAGCATCAATGTTAGGGTTGATGAAAACTCTGAGAAACCAGAAGTAACCGACAGTGAGAAAGTATGACATAAAATGGTAGTAACCTTCTGGGAACCAATTGCAAATCAGCCCAACACTAGTAATAGTGCTCCTAGACTGGTAGATGTTGATGCTGATGAAGATGAGGATGATGAAGAAAAGCAAGAGGAAGTTGTTAAGAACATACCTAGGTATGTCAAACTCAATCATGATCCTAAGCAGATCATAGGAGACAAGGATGAAGGAATTCTTACAAGAAGAAAGATCAGAGAAAACTCATGTATGACCTCTGAATTTGAGCCTAAATCATTCAAAGAGGCACATAAAGATGAAGACTGGATCAAGGTAATGGAAGAAGAACTTGATTAGATAGAAAAGAATGGTACATGGTCCTTGGTACCTAGACTGGAAATAAAAATGTCATTGGAACCAAATGGGTTTTCAGAAATAAGCTAAATGAGGATGGCACAATGGTAAGGAACAAAGCCAGACTAGTATGTAAAGGATATGCCCAAGAAGAAGGAGAAGATTATGGAGAAAGCTTTTCCCCAGTAGCAAGATTGGAAGGAGTTTGTATGCTTCTTACATATGCAGCTTTTAAAGGATTCAAAGTATACCAAATGGATGTAAAATTTGCATTCCTAAATGAAGTACTTGAAGAGGAAGTGTATATAGAGCAACTAGATGCGTTCGCCCTATCTGAAGATAGTGACATGGTGTGTAGGCTACATAAAGCCTTGTATGCTCTAAATTAGGCACCTAGAGCATGGTATGAATGCATGCACTCCCATCTTGTGAAGATTGGATTTGAGAGAACAAGTGAAGATAGCAATATCTACTTGAAATTAGAAGGAGATTAGATTCTGATTTGTGAAGTATTTGTTGATGACATAATCTTTGGTGGAGATGACAAGATGAGTCATGAGTTTACAGATGAGATGAAGAAAGAATTCAAGATGTCAGTCATAGGGGAGATTAAGTTCTTTATTGGACTACAGATTCAATAGATGAAAGATGGAATCTTTATCACTCAGTCCAAGTATGTCAAAGATGTGTTGAAGACCTTTGGTATGGAAGATACCAAACCAGTTGGCACACTGATGGTGACTGGTTGTAAATTATCCAAAGAGGATGACTCAACCTTGGTTGATGAGAAGGAATACGGATCAATGATTGGTAAGTTGCATTATGTAGTGCACAGCAGATTGAATATTGCACATGCAGCTGGTATTGCTGCAAGGTTCCAGAAAAGCACAAGAGAATCCCACTTGGTTGTAATCAAGTAGATTCTTAGATATCTAAAGGGAACTATTGATTATGGATTATGGTATCCATACAATAATGATTTTAACCTGAAAGTGTTTACAGGTGTTGATTGGGCTAGTAATGTGGATGACTAGAAGAGCACAACCGATGGTGCATTCTTTCTCAGTGGTAGACTGGTCTCATGGATGAGTAAAAAGCAGAGTTGTATCTATCAGTCTAGAGCAGAAGGATAGTATGTTGTAGCCTTTATGAACTACACTCAGACTATTTGGATGAAGCATGTATTGAATGGCTTCAAAGTTCCTGTATCTAAATTGGTAAGTATATTTTGTGACAATACAAGTACAATTAACATTTCCAAGGATCCAGTTTTACATGCTAGAACCAAGCACTTTGAACTCAAGTATCATTTCTTAAGGGAAAAGGTTCATAACAAAGAGGTGGTATTGGAACATGTTTCCAGAAAGGAGCAGTTAGTAGACATATTCACTAAGCCTCTACTAAAGGCTACATTTACCTACTTGTGATGAATACTAAGAGGGGGGGGTGAATTAGTATACCAAAAACCTCTACTCTAATGCACTTAAATAGTCTAAAGATAAACTGGTAAAATAGTTTAACAGATAGACCAGTTATCACACATGCAAAACCAAAATATAATTAAAGCATTCACCCACAAAAGCAATACAACCATAACACAAGATATTTGACGTGGAAATCCAAATGGGAAAAACCATGGTGAGATGGAACTCACAAGTCACTATCTGTAGAATAGAAACTAGACCGGTTAAGGTCTTACAATGTTCTTCACCAGAATAGATCCTGTTAGGAATCTTAATCTCTGTTAGGAGATAAGTCCGATTAAAGACTACCTTGCTAGAGGATTTTAGATTCACAGAGGTGAACCACCTTGTTAGAGGACTTAACAAAAGGCTTTTGGGCCTACCCGGTTAAGGGCTATAGACTTGTCAAAGATGTGAGTAATCAACAAGTGTTTGATCTATCTAATAGCATAGACTACTTGGTTAGATCCAGTATAGCTCACAGCTAATGCATTCCAACATTACTTCAGTCTTCTCTGTCTCTCACTCAGTTACAATTTGATCTTCTCAGATAAGATCGCTCTTACAACAACTCATCAACCACCTTAAACCCTAGCACAACATAAACCCTTTCAGCAACAACTCAAAAACCCTAGACATGATGTCCTTTTAAAGGAATCTAATTTCATGTCGGTCCAATAGGATTACATTACAATTTCCTAGGTTCAATGAATCTAGACATACTTAGTAACATGACACAAGAAGCACCATCAATGTGTCGGCACCGTCAAACAATCAATGGATTGGTAACTCATCACAAAATGCCAGTTGGTAACTCATCATAGAGTATTACCGGTTCATACAAAAAACCGGTTGTCGGTTTGACAAAAATGAAGACTGGTAAGAATGTGTTATGCCACTTTGTTCCCTCATACCGCTTGAGATCTACAAACTGCTTGGAGTCAACATGCCGCTTCAGACCAGGAAACACATTCTGCAAAATAACCAATAGTCTAAAGACTAGAATACAACATGCTGGTTGGAGCAGATATCGGTTGAGCTCTAGCTCATACGTATAAAGGAGATCTCAATGCAAGTTTGTGTCCATCAATGACAATCACAACATAAACATCAAAAATGCCAACAACTTGAGAGGTGAATTAGGGGTGCTACCCCTTCAAGAGGTAAATTAAAGGTATGTGCTCCACATCAGTCAGGTCCTACATTGATATATCCTTTTAGGATTGATGTGTTGAAGGATGCTACTCCTAAAGGGGAGCAGCATAGTGGAACAATGCTGCTTGTGCCTCCACTTTGGCATTGTTGTCAAAGGGGGAGAAGATGTGATGGAGAATAGCTATATGCAACTTAGGGGAGAAGATGTGTAGCAGAGAGATATCCTTGTATATTGCCATCAATGCCAAAGGGGGAGATTGTTGGCATAAGTGCAGAGTATGATGACATGGTGACATTGTATGTTGTCATTGATGTCAATAATGCCCAAGAGTGAACCCGTAATATGCTGAAGAGAATCAGTCTATTAAAGTTAAGCAACTGAAAATGTGAACCGATATAATGTTGTAAACTGGCATATGTGCAAAAGGTGAAGCGGTGTGTTTGTCCAAGTGAACCGATATGTCGAAGTGTGAACTGGAACCGGTATGTCAGAATGAGAACTAGTATTCGAAATGTTTTGTTTCAAGGGTTCATATGGCATGACTACTGGTTGGTAGTCTCAGTCTCAAGGTTCCCAGTTGAAGTGTTCCAAGCCTATGTGAATCAACCAATGATATTATGTGAAGAGTTAGCATTATAACAAAGAATAGATCATGTTGCCACATCAGTCTTGTGCACATGAAGGATCTTGCATGAGGGAGATTGCTCCTATCTACCTCAGGAATGTGTGAAGTCTGTAAATGGTGAAAATGCGTGATGGGTTATCAGCCACCATGAATGAGGTGGAGAATGAACAATGGAGAATGTCTTGAGATTAGTTCAAGACTGTTCCATTTAATGCAATATGCTCAACGATCAAGATTGAACCATTTGAATTGCTTAATCTAAAAAGTTTAGGGTTTTGGGTTTATGCTACCGACCTATCTGTTTCCTATAGGGTCAATGTTGTGTTTCTTTCTAGGGTTGTTGGCAAATGTGGTGTGTGTATCTAAGTGCAGAGATATGTGATTCTTGCCAGACTGGATATGAGGATTGATACTTGTAGAGTGTGAGTGCAGAAGGAGAAGAGAAACTAAAGTAGATCTGCATTGACATTGAGTGTTGTTACCAGATCATTGTAAGACCTGTTGATCTCTAACCACATCAACAGTTGGAAAATCCCTTAACAGGGTAGCTTTAACCTCTAACAAGGTAATCTTTCACAAGGTTTAACCCTTAACCAGGTATTTATCCATCCCTTAACCGGGTGATCCCTAACAGGACTGGTTCCTAATAGAACCCGTTGTAATAGTCTCTAACTAGACTTGGCTCCTAACAGAGTGGACTTCTAAAGAGTTCAAAAACAACTTGTGGGTATTCATCCCCATCGTGGTTTTTCCTAGTTGGGTTTCCCCATGAAAAATTAGTGTGTCATGTGTGGTGTTCTTCATGTGATGGTTTAAGTGATTTGTGTCTGAAGGTAAATCATGTTGAACTAGCTATTATTATATTTCTGATGATAGATTACCTGTTCATGCATAAGGGTTAAATGGAAGCGTAGTATTAGGTTGAGTGGAAAGCTAAGTGATTAACCGGTTAATGCTTGTCACATTCATTCTTAGCTTCATCGGTTGTACTCTATTTCAGACTGATGTTACTATTTGCTCATCATTTGTAGTGACTGTTGTTTAACCAGTTTTAGGAAAGTATTTTTGCTTGTGCTGATTAACCCTCCCTTTCAGTATTGGTTTGGTACTAACTGTTCATCATTATTTATCACAGAACAACCTGTAGAGTCATCAAGTCCTACACCGATAGCAAATACAACTGGTAGCTAAGGCACTCGGCCTTAGGAGTAGGCAAATTATTGAAGATCATGCAAATACCTCAGATTAGGTCTGTAGTCAAAAGATTCTGATTGTGGATGGGTACTCAAGAGAATTCAGTTGTTTATTGAAACCTAATTGCAGAATATGTGAATCGGTAAAGCCTAATTCACAACATTTATGACAATAAAAAATTAGGGTTAATGATGATAAAAGAGATAAGTTAAGTTATTTTCTTCACACAATGATCGAGCATTCAGACGAGCAAATTTTTAGAGCATTTTAGAGTTCAAAGGCGATTTGAGCAAGCACTTTCTTTCAAGGCAATTTGATCTCCTGGCAACATTTTCGAGGTATTTTCATGTTATAGAAACCCTAGTTTCCATGTTTGGTTATAATGGCTTCATCTTCATCTAGCATCAATACTCCCTTGGTGGTTGAGATCAAGAACCACCCTTGTCTTATTTTCAAGAAGCATCTGTACAAATCTCTTTTGGATGAGCCATTAGGCGCATTTTCAAAAGTGTATCATGGAGTTCTTCATACTAAGGATATTAGGGCCTATATCTACTGTGATATCAAAGAACTTGGAGGTTATGAGTTGTCATGCATTTTTACTCAAAACCCAATTTCTGACAACCACCTCAAATTGGAATTTGCACACTTGTAGAGAAAGAGTTATACATAGCTCATGGATTTCCCAACCTTTGATGAGGTTGAATGGGTGCATGATGTTTTGAGCTGCATTCATGGAGAATTCATGGTTGGACCAACCATACAATATTACAAAGGAAGTCATCAAGAATGTTACCTGTTTGCACAAAATCGGAGGTGTTCCTAGCACAAGGTGTCAATTATCTAACACAAAGCTCAATAAACTTACTGGGGCAACCTTTGATGGTTGTTCTTTAAGAGTAGATGATGTTAGAGATATATATGTAAATTTTGCAATGATGATTATTGGATATAAAGTTTACTAGTGAAATCGGTTAAACACTATCTCTGGTAACACAATTTTGATGGCACATCAGATGGTTAAGGAGGATGCCCATTATGATCTATGTAGTGTAATGCTGAAATAACTCATGACTAACCTACAGAAGATCAAGCAAGACAAGAAGAATACCTTTCAATATGGCTCCTTCATTATCTGTTTGGTATTTTACTTTTTGGGCACTGTTCCTGGTTTTGGCAAGCTTCAGTGGGCTTTTGACTGCCCAGTAGCAACATAAATTGCACAAATTTTGGATAGGCAAATGGACAAGTCAAGTAAAGAAAATTTATTGGCATTTTTCAAGACATTTCAAGAGGAAATGAAGAATAGGTTCTGGATTCCCAAATATATAATAGAAAAATATAAGGATACAATGTGTTTTATGGTTAATAAAGATGAGTGTATGATGGAGGCTGTACAACCTAGAATAATTTTGATAATGCCTATGCACAACATCTATTGCAGGCACTGATAGATGAGAAGGAAGAAAAATTTGGCACTGCCCAAGAGAAAGGACTTAAAGTTCACAAGGAACGGGTAGCTCTGACAATTTGGAAGAAGATGACTAGGGTAGCAGTAGAATCATTGATTAGTGACTAAGGTTGAGTAGAAAGCCAAAAATTTTGAAGAACAAAGGAAGGAAGAAATGAAGCAACAGAGAAAAGATGAAAGGGAAGCTCAGAAAGAATTTCAGGCAACATCCAATGTGGTCCCAGTTACAACAGAGACTCCCAAACAACAAAAAGAATCTTTAGCTAAGCGTGCTAGTCTGACTCTGGTAGAGCCACCTAAGAAGAAGCAAAAGGTAACCCAATAGTATATGACTGTTTCTTCAGAAGAAAAAGATTCTGATACAGAAATCAAGGAGGTTTCCAAAAAGAAAGATGTTTTTGTTAGAGTTGTGAGGGAGAAGAAAGAGGAACAAAAGAAAGAACCAGTCAAGGTGACTCCCGAAAAGTCAAAGATTACAATTGTACATAAGAGAAAATCTAAATTAGATGAGCAGTGCAAACCCAAACCAAAAAGAAGAACTGGCAAGAAGAAGATGGATGCTCAAGACTTGAATGATCAGATAATAAATGATGGTAATTTAGATAATATTTGTTCATTCTCTGATGGTTTTGATGAAAAGGACAAGAAACAAATAGAAGAGGCTATTATTTTATATCTTGATTCTTTTAGTAGGGCATTGATAGAATTGGATAAAATTTAGCCTAAGGAGTTATATGATAAGTTAGAAGTCAGAAAAATACACGCTCAGTCTCTGCACAGGTAGATTGAGGAGACCGAATTGGTCAATCTTTGTCTCACAATAACTCCTCTGGAGATGGATGATTTGATCAATAAAATAGGGTCATCAGAATTAAGCCCTAAGTATAGAATAAGCAGTCTTATGTTGGACAGACTAGAAGAGATTAGGAAGGAAACAATTGATATATGGGTAAGAATTATTTTAGTTCTATGCTATTCATGAGCTGAGTTCTAGTTTTGTGCAATCCCAGAATATTCAGTTGCCTAAGGAAAAGAAACCAACAAATCAACAAAATGTAGAAATTGAGAAACTGACAAGCATTCCACCGAATACCACTATATTGGTTACTGAGTCACATTTTGTAATAAAGGACACCCGACATAAAATGTACAGATTGTAGAGGATATAGAGGTGGATACAATTAAAGATTTGGAGAATAAAGGTGTAAAGGATACTTAGGTTTTGGATGAGGCACCAAGTGGCAAAGCTTCCAGTACACAAGAGCTAAAATATTCAAAAGTTCTCTCACTGGCTAATAAGGAGAAGGAGACTGTTGTGGATCTCTCCTCTGGCTTGGAAATTGACATGTATGCCATAGCTAAAGGACATTCACAACAAATTTCCATCAGCTTTGACAAACCCTACCTTAAAATGTCACTGGTAGAGAGGATTTTGGCAGTAGTAGCTCTTCAGGCATAGGCCACATGAGAACTAGCTCAGGAAGAGTCAAAGGACAAAAAATTGATTGAACATAGTTTTGAGGTTTCAAACCAGTTAGTCCCAAAATTTCAAGCTTAGGAATGTATAAGCTCTTTGGGTAAATTAGAGGAAATTATGGATTTCATTCCCAAGGAATATGATTCCTTATTGAAGATTTCACTAATAGAGGTGAAAGAAAATTTTGTGGCACCCTGGAAGTTAAATTTTTTGCAAATGATTGAGATTGATAAGAAGAAACTCCAAACCTGCTTGCAATCCATTGATGTAGCTTTAGCTAAAGCAGGTAATGTATTTAACACTTGTCTAGATTTTCGTAAGCTCACCGGCTCCATAGACAAGCAACTATCATATTTTATGAAAAACTTAATTAAGATTTATAACTCTTACAACCTCAATCTAACAAATTCTTTGGATGGTCCAATTTTGGTGGTTATGGATAAAATTTTGAGATTGGAAAAGGATGGGGATACAATAATAAGGAGAGAAAATGAGCTTTGGAATCTGATGGGTCCCTAGATTGATAATTTGTTATTTCATAAAATAGAGTGTATTTCTAACTTGTAGATGGAAGATCCCATTGCTTTGGAAGAAATAGAGTATTATGCCAGTATCTTGAATAGTTTCATCTCTATTCTTGAATCTCTTAAAAATGGTTGGGATAACTACTTTTCATTTTTGAAGAATATGTATGCAGACATTTTGAAATTTGTATAGAACCAACTCATATTTATAGCTGTATAGAATTATTTGTGGGAACCCCGCTTTGTCATTGATGTCAAAGGGGGAGGAATAAGTGAAAAATGCATATATTTCTCATGGGGAGCATCTGATGTATATAGAAGATTCATGTACAGATCAGGAGGTTATGGAGATTCAGTGGCAATTTCATGGATGGTATCATTTTTCACATGAATGTTGCCATCAATGCCAAAGGGGGAGATTGTTGGTAATTGACACTCATTTGGTAAGGGTTAATGGCATTTTAGGTTGTCATTGATGGCAACTCATCATCTTAGGGTAAATGGTTTCACTGTTTGGTTAATCGACATTCACATTGCTTTACAGCACCACTAGCACCAAACACTGCCATTCACTTCATATCAGCTAAGTCCTAATCTCGATAGCATGTCCTAATCCCAGTAATGTGTATATGGAACCTGGTAATGGATAGCAACCAACTAAGGAAATATTTTGGTACCGATTATTTCCTTCATGGATTTTGGTGGTAATGTGTGATGGTCGACATGGCCATTAGATTTATGTTTGGATTTCATTAAGTTCCAGTAGTCGACTTGTTTATACTTCTCATTGAAGCTGACATGGTTAAGTTAGAAGGATATTTAAGAAGATTGCTTCAATGATAGATCATGTGTAGTATTGAATGCGAATGTTTGATTGCGAAGATTTCAGTGAGTATTGCTATGCATTTTGGTCAGCTTGGAAGCATTTGTATGCAGTTTTATGTGCACAACATAATCAGTAGTAGAACAGAGCATCAATAAAGTGGTATACAAAGAAGGATATTAGAGCATTCATTGAACATTATACATCATATTCAGATGCAATTTATAAGTTCATTTTCATTTGTAAACACTTTGTAATATTTTGTAAGTCAATGTGACTTCTTATCTATGTTTGAGCACTAAGCTCTAGGTAGTTAGCCTTGCTGCATGTGCAGAACCTCTCATGTAATATTTTTATACCTTGATCAAGTACATAGATATTGTGGGTATCAGCCCCACTATGGTTTTTACCTTTGCAGGGTTTTCCACATATAAATTCGAGTGTTATCGTGTTGCCTTTCTATGTGTTATTTGGTGTATACACTCTAATTTTATTTATTGTTAACCAATTAATAAGTAATAAGTTCAAAACTAACACTATTGGTAGAACATTGATTCACTCCACTCCTCCCCCCCCCCCGCACTTAGTGTTCTTGGATTCCAACAATAATAACATATAAAAATAGACACAAATCATACCATGTTATTTATTATTTTATATTATTTGAACAATTATGTTTTCAATTATAGGTAAGAGTTCAATTATGTCATGCTTAAGTGTCACAACCCTCCTCTATCACTTTTTGATTTAAACACAACTCTATTATGTTTTTTTGGTTAAGCTATTTAAAATGATGGAATGAATGTTATAAAATAATAAAAAAAAATGAATACACACACACACACTTGGAGAATATAATTATTTTTATTTATTTATTTTCCACTCCCAATTTTGGCACATGTTGTAGGAAGAATAAGAAGCTTCTAGAGGAATCTCCACCACCTTGCATGTAACTCCCCCACCAAGTTTAATCAATTTGCATGAGTCCAATATTGGAAAGGAATCTCCTTTTTAATTAAATTTTCTAGATAGTGGGATGGAGGGAATTTTCTTAGAAAATTGTATGCAAGTTTCAAAGAAGGGAGTTGATTATGTTTTGAAGGAAATTTCCCAAGTTTTAGAAGTACATCTTCTTTGGTAGTCTCATTTTTGTTGCAGGAATTTTGAGTTGTTGTTTGAAGGATTTCTCTCAAGTTGCAAGGAAGGATCATAAGGATAGCTAGTGGATTCAACATCAAGCTCAATAAACTAGGTTCTCTCCTTGTTTTTTTTACATTCACTTATGAGGAATTCGTAATATCAAAAATATAGTTATAGATCTTCCTTTATATAAAGAATTTTTTTTTATATTAGATTGTAAATCTTTTATTTAGGGATAAACAATAATGATAATGCTTTCATATAGTGCATGTAAAAGATAGTTTATTTATTTATTTTATTTCCCTTAAGAAAATATGCACATGATCTTGCTTTTTGTTTTTTTCCAAAGATTTTAGCAAAAAAAAAAAATCATATTCCTTTATTTGTTTAAATATCTTTTTTTGAGATTAAAATTCTTCCCTGTGTGATTTGAATCTTTATTTCTTCCCTCTAATTCATTTCTCTGGTTCTTTGAATGGAAATCTAAATCTCATTCTTTAATCTCTCTGTGATTATTTTAAGTCTCTCTGTGATTATTTTAAATCTCTCTGTGATTACTTTCAAATCTCTCTATGATTATTTTTAAATCTCTCTGTGTTATTTTAAATCTCTCTATGAGTATTTTAAATCTCTCTGTGATTATTTTAAATCTCTCTGTGAGTATTTTAAATCTTTATGTGATTATTAGTTAAATAAATCTCCCTGTAAGTTGAACAAGATCTCTCGGTGAATACTAGAAATAAACTCTCAATCCCCTTGTGTGAGCTTTGTATAAACATCTACCTACTTCTTGCTAATCTGGAGCAAATTATTCTCTGTTTATTTTATTTCTCTGTTACACTTTTATCCCTGGAATTGAATTGTTATTCTCACTCTTACATTAATATTTTCTTTATACACATACCTGTTTATGTATTCTCCTTTTATGCAATTTAATATTCTGGAAATTTAAGCCATATATATATATATATTAAATTTATATCATGCGAAAAGAATATAGTAAATGTTTCAAGGTAAAATTTTAATATAAATATAAAAATAAAGATAAAACATGGCATTCAGAATTTATTCCGAACATGCTTTGGGCTTCGTGCAGGCTAAGGTAACCAAGGGGGGGGGTAGTGGTACCCTCCACTACCCTTGCGGTCAATGTCATGGTACTGGCCATAGGGGGAGTGGAGGGGCCCATGGTGTCCCCTCACCTCTATGAGTATGCACCTGCAGGACTGTAGGGGTGACAGGACCCGTGGGTCCCCACTCCCCTTTGTCATTAAATAGGATTCACATTTGTTGTATTTTTTTTAGTTTTTGAAAATTAAAAATAAACGGGAAATTCATTTATTTAATTAGTTTTTATTTATATATATAATAATTTGCAATTTTAAGTTTAACTTAGAAGAATTTATGAATAGTTGAGATCATTGTGTAGTTAAATTCATAATTAAATTATGTCTAGTAAATCTACCATTAATTTATCTTTAGTGAATTTCATAATGGTAAATTATATTATATCAAATTTTATAATTAGAGCTATTCAATCTATTTAAGATCCATTGGGGCACTTAGTTGGCATCCACCAATAAATTTATAACTACGTTTGAACCAAATGTCTAAGATAAGTTCTATTTTTGGTACTAGTGACTTTATAAACAATTATTCTTGCATGTAACTTAC